>NC_089596.1:36882550-37053469 GCF_019320115.1 Miscanthus floridulus
GGGTCGACCTCAGGAGTATCTGGGCAAGGAACGCAACCGGCGACGGAAGCGACAACCCTACCGAGCACACCACCAACACTGCAGCGCAAAGGACAAGCAACGGAGGGGTCGAGCACGAAGGCCCAGCGACAGTGCTGGATGTAGAGGGAGACCGGGAGTCACCCGCACAGCACGTGGAGCAAGAACGGCCGAAGAGACACGCCTTTGCCACATCATTCCGCGCTTCTAACATGTAAGTATTTGTAACCTTATTATAAGTTAGCAATTTGCATTTAATATGATTGCTTTCTGAACTTATCACGGATGTACTAGCTCGGCGTCCACCAAAAGTCCAGACCAGCTAGCTGGAAGTGGCGTGGCACTGCTAATAAGTGCAGAGCAGACTGCCCAGCGCCCGACCATCGAGGAACCCATAGTAGAAGATCCATCGGGGCCTCAGCAAACAAACAGTCCGACAACAGTCCCCGAGTAGACAGTCGAGGAAAGAGCCGAGCCGAGCACGAGTGCTCCGAGCGCTAAACCTACTGAGGGCAACACCTCAGTGTCAAGGGTAATGGAATAGACCGAGGAGCAATGGCCAAACGTGAGAGCACAGACCACGTTTGTCGACGCTATAGCCTGTGGGAAGGCCATGGTGATCGCAGAAGCTGCTGACGCCGGACCAGCACCGAGACCCGAAGAAGAGCCCGAAGAGGACAAAGTGGAGGAGGTCCTAGGCCATCCGTAGGACAAGTGACAACATGTGTATGTGTTGCGTTGGCAGAACGACCAATGGGTTGTCCATGAGGAAATCCCGGAGGTCGAAGAAACCAAGAAAGTTGAACAGGCGGCGAAACGGCTGGTGACAGAGGTGCAGGTAAGCTTTGCTTCACCCCCTGATCTTGCTGTCCAGTGACAGCTGTCTTACTTAGCGATCTACACATAGGACTTAATGAAGACCACAAGGTACTGCAAGAAATGCTTTGACCAGATCGAGGGATCACTGCAAGCAACAAGGAGCTGATGACGGAGGTGGAACGCTTGCGCCAGCGACTTGAAGCCGCCAACCATGAAAAGACGGTGCAAGAGTCCCAAAACTAGAACCTGGTCGTCCAACTTAGTAATAAAGAGCAGGAAAGAACAAGTAAGTAGCCACTTTATCACAATGACTACTGACAAGTGCTGTTGCGTTGTTGGTAGTAACAGCTGTAGTGCAGGCTTAGAAGCCAAAGTGGTCTGTCTCTGAGAGGAGAACAGTCGTGCGGTCGTGGAGTGTGATCACCTAAAAGAAGACAACAAAAAACTGGTGCAAGACCAGTCGCAGCTCCGGGACCACACGACCAAGATGACAGAGGAGCTGAAAGGTAAGTTTTCCAAACCCCTTTGCTCATTTTTGTTGCCTACCGTAGTTTGGTGTAATGTAGCATCTTAACAGCATGTGCGGTTTGTAGTTATAAAAATCAATGCGAAGAAGCATCTGGAGGCCATGATAAAAGACCATGACGGCTGGAAAGCGCAATGCCAAGAGATCACCAAGGATCGTGACATCTGAAAAAACCGGTGCCAGGAGGTGGCAACGGGCATTTTGCCAGTCCTTAACCTCATCGATCCGACGCTAGCAGAGGATGTGCCAAGGACGCCATAGCTGGGATTGATCGAGAGATGCCGAAAGGCATGGGGATGGTTCTAGGAGTTCATGAAGGAGGTGGGTGAGTACACAGGCGCACATGTGCTAAGCATGGTACGTGCTCACTACCCCTTGATCAATCTCAAGCACCTAGAGGCTGGATACCTGAAGGAGGTAGATCTAGACAAGGCTGAGGAGCTATGGATGACCCAGCTGGACTTGTCGGCGAAAATAATTGGCGACATTAACCTATGTGGAGGCGCGACGTGACCTGTACAGGGAACGCCATCAACAAGTCAGCTGGAAGAGCCGTCATTTTTAAGCCAACCGGTGAAGCCTACGGTCTCGACCATGTAACACCTCGGGTGTTAGCCTTGCATAACTTGACTTGCATAACATGAGCATGAGCATCAAGCATTCATAAATCATCATTTACAATTGAAACATTTGATGGAAACATATGAAACATTGCTTGTTATCTCATGTTTCTTGAAACAGATGCAACGTTGCTTGTTATTGCATGTTTCTTTGTACTTATGCAAATAATCATGAATGAAAACATGTACTTGGTAGATGTGAGTCACAAAAACATGTAACCACACTTGGGTTAGCAATTAGGGCATGGTTCATGAAAGTCACTTTTCATAATCAAGCCTTTAAGGCATATTTCATGTGATTACTTTAAATAGCTCTATGAGTGACTACTACATGAAATGATTAAATGACCTTGCAAATTGCTTAAACATGTTTAGTGTATCATTATGAACAACTTTGATATTCATGGTTAGGGGTAAATAGGTCATTAAGCCATGCTTTGATGTGTTTCATCTTTTAAATGTGACATGTTTGACCAATTTGGAACTAGGTGTTAGAGACCTTGCATGGAGGAGATCACTAAAGCAAAGTTGTAGTATTTGACATAAGGAACAACTTTTATTTTTGGGTCATTGACTGATTTATCTTCTAACATGCTTGCATTAGTCTCACAAAAATCATCAAATCACTGATTTCAACACTTAGCAAATTTTTGCTAAGTTAGGAACTTTGACAGTCAGACAGCCTGACTTTGGAATGAAATAACTCGAGTTTGGTTGAGTGTTGGGGCATAATCCTTTAAGAACAATTGAAGCTGGTATGTAGGGCTATGACTTTGGTGTAGATTGTGTGCGCTAATTCATCACGAATACGGAGATAGAGCTTCACGAAAATGCGCTGTCAGGCTGCTCCTATCGCGTCTGAACTAACTGAATCGACCAGCACAGTGGCCGACCGGTGTCAGAACAGAGCCACCGCGTGGAGGTCACGACGGCCGCGCGTCGCCGTTGCCCTGACCGCGCAGGCCACGATGGGCCGGAGCACGGCATTTGAAGCCCCTGAACGCGACCAAGAGCCCCACCTGTGCCACATTTCTGTTTTCTTCTCCTGCCTCCCACTCGCTCACCCGCAGCGCCGCTCTCCGCCATTGTAGCCGAGCACCTCGCCGTCGCCCAGCTCGCTCGCCACCGCATCGGTACCGCCTCCAGCTAGCCAGGAGCTTCCCCGTAGCCTCCTTTAGCCCTTCCACCTCATCGTTGAGCCGACGAACCAAGGTAGTGGTCGTGTTTTATTTCCGCCGCCATCCAGACCTCGTCGGAGTTGGCGCTCGTCGTGGCCGACCCCCACCGAAGCCATCTCACTCCCCATTGTACCATCCACTAGTTTCCCCGTGTGCACTGGAAGCTTCTACCGAGCTTAACCGCGCCCTACCTGGCCGGACCTCGCCGGAGCGTCGTCGAACTTCCTCCACCATCCGCCATACACGCTACCACCGTGCTTAGAGCCAGCAATAGGCCGAGCTAGGTAGTTCATTAGGTGTGGCTCGTCGTGAGGCGCACGATGGTGCCCTCGGTCTCGCCGGGAAGTGGTCGCCGGTGAGCTAGCGCCGTTCCTGCGCCGTCGCAAGCGCCGTCCTCTATTTTGGTTTCACTGACAGGCGGGCCCTGCTGACCAATGGGTCCCTGCTGTCAGCGACTCTAGGTTTTAAAGATAGTTCAAACATTCCAGAATTGAGTGTGTTTTGTAATTTTTAGATCTCCAGTTTGGTAGCTTCAAAAATGGTGAAATAAATATGGTTGTGTTCCTTAGGAAGTGTAGTATTTAGGAAAAATATGTTCTTGACTTGTACAGTAGAAATTTTTGGATATTTAAATAGGGATTTGGAACGTGCTTTTGAATGCATTCAAAATTGTTTATTTTATATCTAGAGTTCCTGTGCTCCAAAAATTATGAAATTTTTGTGGTAAGCTATTCTTGTCATGTATGAACTCTGGTAAAAATTTGAGCATCAGTGCATGTGTAGATCTATAGTTATAGATTTTTATTTTATAAATGGTGAATCCTTGTATAAATTTTAATAAATTAATTATGAATCCAATATTCATGAAATTTGTTGGAGGGTATACTAGTACCATATGGATGTTAAGAAAAATAGGAAATCTATTGCTTGACACTTTTCAATAGGATTTTCCATTTATGCTATTTCAAGCCTTGCTTCCTTGTCATTTTTGTATAGGATGTTCTACTTAGTAGAATGACATGAAACTTTTATAGTAGTCCTATGATAGCATTAGTAAGGCACTGTAAATTTTTGAGAATTTATGAAGTGTATCTGATATATGTTTATTATTTAACCTAGATATCTAAATAAAATAATAAAGGCAATTAAATAGATAGTTTGGGCTTCACCATTATATTATCTTAAATGTATTTGGTATGCTTAAACTATTGGTAGATTCTATGTTGTCAAATTTTGAATGATTACATGAAGTAGAAGTATTATTACTTTATATTGCATATTAAATAGTTTCCGGACTGATTCTAGAGTTTGATGAGTTGCATGTTGAAACTGATGTGTACTATAAAAATGGTTAATAACAAAGTTGTAGAGAATTTGATAAGCTTTCCAGAAAGTCTAGGATCACTGGATTTGGATTTGTAGAACTCCAGTTATGAGTGAAACAAGTAGCTACTATTTTTTGGTATAATCGATGCATTATGGAAGTAGATAATTAAATAACCGAGAAGAGATATGCACCTACACAATAAACATGATGCACTTGTTAACATATATGCATTCATAATACTTATGCCATACTCATGCATCTAGGATCGGAGGAAGAGATCACGTTGCTGGAATTCGAAGAATTAGAGGAAGGGAACCAGCAATAGGATCCACAAGCCGCAGCTCTCGAAGACGTGGAGCAGAACCCTGAAGAGCTTCCAGAGTGTCCTGACCACCGCCCTACTTCCTTTCTGCGAGGCAAGCCCCGGAGCATTATAAGTCTCCTAGTAATTTACAAATGTTTACTTACGTATTTATGATTGATGCATTAGGTTATAAGAGTTGAATGAAACCACTTGATGCATGTACATTCCTTGTCCAAATATTACTCCTTTAACCGGTATAGGTCCAGGATCGAATAAATGCTTAGCCATGCTTAGACCGGTAGAAGTCGGGTGATATCCTATCACCTGCGAGATATAGGTGGATACCGGAGCACGGTTGGCTATATCTGCCATCGTGGAACAGAACCATGAGGTAAAAGTAAATCGAGACCGGACGGGAGGTCAATAGAGAAGCAACAAGACATGGAGGTCTTGGGTGTGGATCTATCCCCGTCTGTGTTGATCAAGGACCGTACCGTTGTTGGAACTTCTGACAAGATTGAACGCATGCCTCTCACTTAGCTGGCCGGATAACTCGTTCCGACCGCGAAGCCGAGTAATTCAACTCAGGCCGGGAATCGTTCTGTTGTGCGCTCCTTCCGGGGAACGATCAGACTGAGCCCAAGGGAAGGCTTGGCCTGAGCATCCTGGCATCTGGTGTTCTAGATTGTGCGGCGCAGTATGGACCCGCGAAATGTGTACCAGAGTTGTACCAAAGGTGACCTAAGGCTATCGTGGCTGGTAGACCTGGGTTTGTGTTAGGAAAAAATTCCCAGCTGGTTGAAATCGATTCGAATCGCCGTCTCTCCTGGATAGTGAGAAACTTGACTAGCTCCAACATCGTAGTAACTGTGTTATGAAATATGATGGTTCGGATGAAAATGGAATTACAATACCTGCTATGGTTACTATTGTATGCTTCTAAATGATATACCACATGTTTGGCACAGGATAGTTGCTAATCTAGAAATGGATAGTTATAATTAACTTGATAAAGGAATCATAATTGTACAACAGATCAGTTGCCTTTTTCGCAAAATGTTGTCAAGTTAGGTCCACTTATACAGCCTTGCATAATCCTTGGAGCCATTTTATTTCTGGTTCATGATGGGTAAGTCTAGCTGAGTACCTTCTCGTACTCAGGGTTTATTTTCCCATTGTTGCAGATGGCACTGTGTATCATGGTTATTGTAAGAGTTGCTTCTATCCCGCTGTGGAAGAGGAGTAAGCCTTGGGTAGGCTTCTTTACTAATTCCTATCCTTGCTTTTGTGGACCGTGATCTGGCTTGGCACTGTATCAAACTATGTTGGAAACTTTATCTTTGAACTTATTTGCTTCCGCTTTATTTATCAAACTCGGTTTGTAATAACTTTTATTCGTACTCTGATGATGAAAGGTATCTGTGAACTTTATGTAATATGTGGCATGTATGTTGAATCTTGTACGATCTTGGTTGTTGTAAATCGTTTATCGAGACCCATCGTGGTACTCGACGGACTACCGGGTTTATATGGGTTCAAGTATGACAGTGCGACCCCTTGCGGATTGCCATTGTACTTGTATTCTTATAAATTGGTCGGTTCTACGACAGCTGGCATCAGAGCAAGATTCAACGTTAATTGTCACAAGTGTATTTAAAACAAAAGTCTTTGTTTTCCAAAAACCCTTCTCTAGCAACTAATAGTTATATAATAGGTATTTGAAATCTAAAGTGTGCCAATGATCACTTTCCTTATGCCCAAATTAAGGACTATTAGGTGGCTATTTAAGTACTAACATGGGGGTTTTTACTTCATCGTCCATACGACGTGCTATTGTATGGATGCCATTCACTTGAGTGGTAATGTATGGATCAAATGCCTCTACGCCAAGGTAAGATGATGAGTGTATGACCGCAAGATGTGAGCGTGCGGTCGGGGAGAGTTAGCTTTGGTACAGCTGTGTAGGCATGCTTGCATGTGTATATGGTACGTACTTAATTGTGGGTTTAAATTATTGTCGGGTAGATTGATACGGAAGTATATGTATGGGTATACATATATGGAAGTATTTACAATTACATTCTGCATATTTCATTATGGGTTTAGGGCTGAAATGAAATTTTATGCAGGTACACTAACAACGAAACATGTAGCTCGACTAGTTACGCTATTTATGAGAGAACGTATGTATGCCACCATGTCTACCGTTAGAAACAAATTTTTCCTAAGTTTGTAAGGACGTACGGCACGAGCATGCATCATGTTAAATTACCATTCACATAATTACATTGTTCCTCCCCTTATAAAATTCTTACTCAGTTATGTAACTCTTATCCATTATGGCATTGTCTCACCAAGGGGTACATGTTAATGGTGCAGATGGCACGCACCAAGCAGACTGCTCGCAAGTCCACCGGAGTCGCTCCTAGCCGTCAGCTTGCTCCACGTACCCGTCAACGTCACACGTTCCTTGGAGAGTTTGGGATGCCTACACTCTTGTGGAGAGTGCTCAGCTATGTAGGCTATCCTGATGGAATGGAACTCCGCTACTTCTGGGCGAATGAGCGGTTGGGAGAAGGTCTCTTAGTTACTGTGGAGGCCATTGTTCGTCCCCAAGGTGACGATTCTGAGTGGACAGGCTGGTGTTATGAGTTAACTGGCAGGACTGCTGAAGAAGCAGCTAGCACGGCAGCCTTTGGGATCCTGAGGGATATCACGGATCGTTTTCCTCAGGAGCTGGCAGCCGCTTTGGTTGGAGTTTTTCCGAGGGGCAACCCCTCCACTGACTCATGGCAGCAGGCAAGAGGAAGATCTTTGGAGATTGGTGCAGCAGAAGGGCAGAACAGTGATAACCCTGCCATGAGCGCCATGTTTGCAATGATGAGAGTGTTAGATGGAGTAGAAGGTAGCCTCAAACGTGTGTCTGGTGCTCTTGGTCATGCTCACGAAGGACCGACGTCAGCTTTAGAGGGAGCACGATGCCTGAGATTGAAAGGCTCACTGAAGAAATGACTCGGTTAACTCACCAGCGGAATGCAGCCTGGTCCAGGGAAGATGTCCTGAGAGCTCGACAGTTTGAGCTGGGACAGCAGCTGGCCCATGCGGAAGAATACAACGATAACCTACATGAGGAGGTTCATCTGCTGAACAATCAGCTCCACCCTTATGTCCCACCTAGAGCCATAGAGATGGATCTAGAAGGGTATGAGGAAGGAGAAGAAGAAGTGGAGCCTGAAGAAGAAGTAGAACCTGAGGAAGGAGATGATCTTGCGTCTAACCTCGATAGTGATCATGATGAGGATTAGATCGCTTAGCACTTAGTGGAAGGACTAATGTATCACCTTTATTCATGTAATGGACCTGTAGTTCGAAGTTGGCCTTAGTAACCAGACTATCATGTAATGTTGATTAAGTGCACGTTTGGTTGAACATCAATGTTATTCCAGTCCTTTGTTGGTGATCACAATTTAAATTTGCATGCGTTATGAGCGCAATAAGTGGTCAAATTGGTGATGTCATGTTGCGAGAATGAATTATTATGCCTCTGTTTTATTGTGATTTTGAGAATTTTCTCTAGTAATTTCAGTTTGGCATGAGTACATAATTCCTCTGCAATCTCTTGACCTCAACCAATAATCGCTTATTGTTGCAACTTCACAGATGACGCGCACCCGTGCGGGAGCTAGTAGCAGCTAGGATGGCAACCATGATGACTTGCCACCCCCACCGCCGCTGTCTACTCAGGAATTCTTTACCCAGTTCCTAGGGAGCCAGAGGACAATGGAAGAAGCTTTGCGCCTTATCGCGCAAAACACTGCTCGTGGCCACCCACATCAACCAGGGGCCAAGCCAAATCAGCATAGTACATTCAAGGAGTTTCTGGACACAAAGCCTCCGATCTTCAAGGTGGCTGAGGAACCACTGCAGGCCGATGAATGGTTGAATACCATTGAGCAGAAATTCCGTCTGTTGAGGGTCACAGAGCATCTGAAAGCAGAGTATGCTTCTCATCAATTGCAAGGACCAGCAGGGATCTGGTGGACACACTTCCTGTCGTCTCTGCCTGCTAATGCGCGAGTTACCTAGGAACAGTTCAAGCTAGCTTTTAGAGGACACCATATTCCCCTGGGCCTGATGCGCATGAAAGCAGCCGAATTTATGAGGCTCACTCAAGGAACAAAGTCACTCACAGAATATATGCATGCATTCAACAACTTATCAAGATATGCTCCAAGTTTCATGGATACTGAAGAGAAAAAGATAGAGAGTTTCAAGCGAGGTTTGGGTACCAAACTGATGAAGATTATGGCAAATTCTCGATGTGCCACGTACAATGAGTTTATTAGCGATGCCTTGACCCAAGAAAACCACAACAACATGCATGCAGTTGCTAAAGGTCGCAAGAGGGCATATGAGGCCGGTGCATCCGGATCTTTCCAGTCAAAAGCACCTATCACAGCTAGGCCACAATTCCGTCCACCTGCACCCAAGTTTAGGCCTCCACCACCGAAAGCTCAGAATAATAGGCCACAGAAACCATTCCGTAAGGCATTCACTATTGCCTTACCAAAAGGAAATGGCAATCAGGACAGCTCCACTGGATTCAGAAGTAATCAACCATGTTTCAACTACAACCAACTGGGTCATTGGTCCAAGGAATGCCCCCACCCCAAGAGGAATGGCAACCCAAATCAGAACAATCAGAGGCAGGTGAATGCCAGGGCACGTCAGGGACAAGTGCATTATACCGCTGTGGAGGAAGTGCCCGTCGGAGAAGTTGTCACGGCTGGTATGTTTCTCGTCAACAAGCATCCCTGTTGTTGTTTTATTTGATTCAGGAGCTTCTCATTCATTTATGAGTCAAGCATTTGCATCTAGACATGATCAAGAAATAATAGAAGTAAGCAAAGGGGGTTTTAACATAAGTTCAGCAGGGGGAACTGTTGCTACCAAAAAGATAGTCAAAAATGTACTCATCTCGATACAAGGGAGGGAGTACACAACAGATTTGATAATATTGCCGGGGTTGTCGATAAGTGTAATCTTAGGCATGAATTGGATGAAGTATCATGGTGCTCTTATTGACACTAGCACCTGCACTATTATGTTGAGAGAACCCACGGGAGGGAATGCTTTTCTAGTCCCACTCTCCCACGATTTCGAACCCCAACATTTAGCCTGTGCTATCCAAACCACCACAATATGTGATATCCCCGTGGTTTGTGAGTTTCCGGATGTATTTCCAGAGGAATTACCAGGTCTACCACCGGATAGGGACGTGGAATTTAAGATTGAATTAGTGCCAGGTACCGCACCCATATCCAGAAGGCCCTATAGAATGCCACCCAATGAGTTAGCGGAACTTAAGGTTCAATTGCAAGATCTATTGGACAAGGGTCTTATCCAACCCAGCTCATCTCCATGGGGATGTCTAGCCTTGTTTGTGAAAAAGAAGGATAAGTCACTGAGAATATGTGTAGATTACAGACCACTCAATGCGGTGACCATCAAGAACAAATATCCGTTGCCCCGCATAGACATCTTGTTCGATCAGCTAGCGAAGGCAAAGGTATTCTCCAAAATTGACTTAAGATCAGGTTACCATTAGATAAAGATCAGACCGGAGGATATACCTAAAATTGCTTTCTCTACCAGGTACGGCTTATATGAGTATTTGGTTATGTCTTTCGGACTAACAAATGCTCCAGCCTATTTCATGTACCTGATGAACTCGGTATTCATGGCCGAACTTGATAAGTTCATGGTCGTGTTTATCGACAACATATTGATTTATTCAGAAAATGAGTCAGATCATGAGGAGCATCTGAGGATTGTCCTATCCAGACTGAGGGAGCATAAGCTATATGCCAAGTTTAGCAAATGTAAATTTTGGATGAGCAAAGTACCTTTCTTAGGTCACATTTTATCAAGAGATGGAATCTCAGTAGACCCATCCAAAGTACAAGAGGTCATGGATTGGAAAGCCCCAACTTCGGTTCATGAAGTTCGGAGTTTTCTAGGGTTAGCAGGATACTATCGTCGGTTTATTCTAGATTTCTCAAAGATAGCTAAGCCTATGACCAGACTACTTCAGAAAGATGAGAAGTACAAATGGACACCAGAATGTGAAACAGCTTTTCACACCCTCAGAACTTTGTTGACTACAGCACCTGTGCTTAGCACAACCAGACATTGAAAAGTCGTTTGATGTATTTTGTGATGCATCAGGAATAGGTTTGGGATGTGTGCTTATGCAAGAAGGGAGAGTAATTGCATATGCCTCTCGGCAATTGAGAAAACATGAAGTCAACTACCCTACACATGATTTGGAACTTGCAGCCGTTGTTCATGCATTAAAGATATGGAGACATTACTTGTTGGGCAATGTATGTCATATCTATACTGACCACAAAAGTCTCAAGTATATCTTTACCCAGCTAGAACTGAACATGAGACAACGAAGATGGTTAGAATTGATTAAGGACTACAATCTAGAAGTGCATTACCATCCGGGTAAAGCTCATGTAGTAGCCGATGCACTTAGTCGGAAGTCCCATTGCAACACTGTGGAAGCATTGTTGGAAGATGGATTCAACTTGTTACATCCTGCTGTACTACACAATATCACAATCAGTTGTTCACTTGAGGGCAAAATCATAGAGCTATAGCAGACAGATGTAGGAATAAGTCACATCAAGAGAAAAATGCAAGAGCAAGAAACCAAACATTTTAGATTGGACGAAAGAGGTGTATTATGGTTTGAGGACCGGTTAGTGGTACCAAAACACCGTGAGCTAAGGAATCAAATTTTAGAAGAAGCTCATTCATCCAAATTGTCTATCCATCCGGGTAGTAGTAAAATGTATCAAGATTTAAGAACCCGTTTTTGGTGGACTAAGATGAAGAAAGAGATCGCAGCCTATGTTGCTAGGTGTGATAACTGCAGTAGAGTGAAAGCCTGTCCATATGAAAACTGCTGGATTACTTCAGCCATTGCCTATTCTAGGATGGAAATGGGAGGAAATCAGCATGGACTTTATCACAGGCCTTCCAACGACGCCACAAGGTCACTGATTCAATATGGGTTATTGTTGATCGTCTCACCAAGTCAGCACATTTTGTACCAGTTCACACAACATATCACGTGGGGAAATACTCTGAGTTATATGTTTCCCAGATCAGTGAGACTGCATGGAGTACCCAGGACCATAATCTCAGATCGAGGACCACAGTTCATAGCTCAGTTTCTGGGAGCACTTACACCAGGCTTTGGGAACCAAGCTAATCAGAAGTTCAGCTTATCATCCGCAAACTTCAGGATAGACAGAGCGAGTGAACCAAATCCTAGAAGATTTACTTAGAGCTTGTGTTATATCTTCAAAAGGTTCATGGGAGAAATGGTTACCTTTAGCTGAATTCTCCTATAACAATAGTTATCAAGCGAGTATCAAAATGGCTCCATTTGAAGCCTTGTATGGCAGAAAGTGTAGAACTCCATTGAATTGGATTGAGCCCGGTGAAAGGAGGTACTTTGGTATTGATTTTGTCAATGAAGCCGAAGAGCAAGTACGTATCATCCAACAACATATGAAGGCAGCTCAATCAAGACAGAAGAGTTATGCCGACAGAAGAAGAAGACCACTAACTTTTGAAGTGGGTGACTATGTATACTTGAGAGTATCACCCATGAAAGGTGTGAAAAGATTTGGGATGAAAAAGAAGCTTTCACCAAGATATGTAGGGCCATACAAAATTTTGGAACGAAAAGGGAAGGTTGCGTATAAGTTACAACTTCCACCAGAGATGAGTGCAATCTTTGATGTGTTCCATGTTTCTCAGCTAAAGAAATGTCTTCGAGTACCGGAAGAAGCTATTGCACCCACCAACATGCAGCTTCAATCGGATTTGACCTATGAAGAAAAGCCAATTCGAGTATTAGAAGAGATGGAGAGAGTGACAAGGAGTAAGATTATTAAGTTCTATAAGGTGGTGTGGAACAATCATAGTGAACAAGATGCTACGTGGGAAAGAGAAGATTATCTACGAGAAGTTTATCCCGCCTTTTTCCAAGAATGGTAGGTCTTGCAAATCTCGGGACGAGATTTTTATAAGGGGGAGGGGCTGTAACACCTTGGGTGTTAGCCTTGCATAACTTGACTTGCATAACATGAGCATGAGCATCAAGCATTCATAAATCATCATTTACAATTGAAACATTTGATGGAAACATATGAAACATTGCTTGTTATCTCGTGTTTCTTGAAACAGATGCAACGTTGCTTGTTATTGCATGTTTCTTTGTACTTATGCAAATAATCATGAATGAAAACATGTACTTGGTAGATGTGAGTCACAAAAACATGTAACCACACTTGGGTTAGCAATTAGGGCATGGTTCATGAAAGTCACTTTTCATAATCAAGCCTTTAAGGCATATTTCATGTGATTACTTTAAATAGCTCTATGAGTGACTACTACATGAAATGATTAAATGACCTTGCAAATTGCTTAAACATGTTTAGAGTATCATTATGAACAACTTTGATATTCATGGTTAGGGGTAAATAGGTCATTAAGCCATGCTTTGATGTGTTTCATCTTTTAAATGTGACATGTTTGACCAATTTGGAACTAGGTGTTAGAGACCTTGCATGGAGGAGATCACTAAAGCAAAGTTGTAGTATTTGACATAAGGAACAACTTTTATTTTTGGGTCATCGACTGATTTAGCTTCTAACATGCTTGCATTGGTCTCACAAAAATCATCAAATCACTGATTTCAACACTTAGCAAATTTTTGCTAAGTCAGGAACTTTGACAGTCGGACAGCCTGACTTTGGAATGAAATAACTCAAGTTTGGTTGAGTGTTGGGGCATAATCCTTTAAGAACAATTGAAGCTGGTATGTAGGGCTATGACTTTGGTGTAGATTGTGTGCGCTAATTCATCACGAATACGGAGATAGAGCTTCACGAAAATGCGCTGTCAGGCTGCTCTTATCGCATCTAAACTAACTGAATCGACCGGCATAGTGGCCGACCAGCGTCAGAACAGAGCCGCCGCATGGAGGTCACGACAGCCGCGCGTCGCCGTTGCCCTGACCGTGCAGGCCACGGCGGGCCGAAGCATGGCATTTGAAGCCCCTGAACGCGACCAAGAGCCCCACCTATGCCACATTTCCGTTTTCTTCTCCTGCCTCCCACTCGCTCACCCGCAGCGCCGCTCTCCGCCATTGTAGCCGAGCACCTCGCCGTCGCCCAGCTCGCTCGCCACCGCGTCGGTACCACCTCCAGCTAGCCAGGAGCTTCCCCGTAGCCTCCTTTAGCCCTTCCACCTCGTCGTTGAGCCAATGAACCAAGGTAGTGGCCGTGTTTTATTTCCGCCGCCGTCCAGACCTCGTCGGAGTTGGCGCTCGTCGTGGCCGACCCCCACCGAAGCCATCTCACTCCCCATTGTACCATCCACTAGTTTCCCCGTGTGCACTGGAAGCTTCTACCGAGCTTAACCGCGCCCTACCTGGCCGAACCTCGCCGAAGCGTCGTCGGACCTCCTCCACCATCCGCCATACACGCTGCCACCGTGCTTAGAGCCAGCAATAGGCCGAGCTAGGTAGTTCATTAGGTGCGGCTCGTCGTGAGGCGCACGATGGTGCCCTCGGTCTCGCCGGGAAGTGGTCGCCGGTGAGCTAGCGCCGTTCCCGCACCGTCGCAAGCTCCGTCCTCTATTTTGGTTTCACTGACAGGCGGGCCCTGCTGACCAATGGGTCCCTGCTGTCAGCGACTCTAGGTTTTAAAGATAGTTCAAACATTCCAGAATTGAGTGTGTTTTGTAATTTTTAGATCTCCAGTTTGGTAGCTTCAAAAATGGCGAAATAAATATGGTTGTGTTCCTTAGGAAGTGTAGTATTTAGGAAAAATATGTTCTTGACTTGTACAGTAGAAATTTTTGGATATTTAAATAGGGATTTGGAATGTGCTTTTGAATGCATTCAAATTTGTTTATTTTATATCTAGAGTTCTTGTGCTCCAAAAATTATGAAATTTTTGTGGTAAGCTATTCTTGTCATGTATGAACTCTGGTAAAAATTTGAGCATCAGTGCATGTGTAGATCTATAGTTATAGATTTTTCTTTTATAAATAGTGAATCCTTGTAGAAATTTTAATAAATTAATTATGAATCCAATATTCATGAAATTTGTTGGAGGGTATACTAGTACCATATGGATGTTAAGAAAAATAGGAAATCTGTTGCTTGACACTTTTCAATAGGATTTTCCATTTATGCTATTTCAAGCCTTGCTTCCTTGTCATTTTTGTATAGGATGTTCTACTTAGTAGAATGATATGAAACTTTTATAGTAGTCCTTTGATAGCATTAGTAAGGCACTGTAAATTTTTGAGAATTTATGAAGTGTATCTAATATATGTTTATTATTTAACCTAGATATCTAAATAAAATAATAAAGGCAATTAAATAGATAGTTTGGGCTTCACCATTATATTATATTAAATGTATTTGGTATGCTTAAACTGTTGGTAGATTCTATGTTGTCAAATTTTGAATGATTACATGAAGTAGAAGTATTATTACTTTATATTGCATATTAAATAGTTTCCGGACTGATTCTAGAGTTTGATGAGTTGCATGTTGAAACTGTTGTGTACTGTAAAAATGGTTAATAACAAAGTTGTAGAGAATTTGATAAGCTTTCTAGAAAGTCTAGGATCACTGGATTTGGATTTATAGAACTCCAGTTATGAGTGAAACAAGTAGCTGCTATTTTATGGTATAATCGATGCATTATGGAAGTAGATAATTAAATAACCGAGAAGAGATATGCACCTACTCAATAAACATAATGCACTTGTTAACATATATGCATTCATAATACTTATGCCATACTCATGCATCTAGGATCGGAGGAAGAGATCACGTTGCTGGAATTCGAAGAAGCAGAGGAAGGGAACCAGCAGGAGGATCCACAAGCCGCAGCTCTCGAAGACGTGGAGCAAAACCCTGAAGAGCTTCCGGAGTGTCCTGACCACCGCCCTACTTCCTTTCTGCGAGGCAAGCCCCAGAGCATTATAAGTCTCCCAGTAATTTACAAATGTTTACTTACGTATTTATGATTGATGCATTAGGTTATAAGAGTTGAATGAAACCACTTGATGCATGTACATTCCTTGTCCAAATATTACTCCTTTAACCGGTATAGGTCTAGGATCGAATAAATGCTTAGCCATGCTTAGACCGGTAGAAGTCAGGTGATATCCTGTCACCTGCAAGATATAGGTGGATACCGGAGCACGGTTGGCTATATCTGCCATCGTGGAACAGAACCATGAGGTAAAAGTAAATCGAGACCGGATGGGAGGTCGATAGAGAAGCAACAAGACATGGAGGTCTTGGGTGTGGATCTATCCCCGTCTGTGTTGATCAAGGACCGTACCGTTGTTGGAACTTCTGACAAGATTGAACGCATGCCTCTCACTTAGCTGGCTGGATAACTCGTTCCGACCGCGAAGCCGAGTAATTCAACTCAGGCCGGGAATCATTCTGTTGTGCGCTCCTTCCGGGGAACGATCAGACTGAGCCCAAGGGCAGGCTTGGCCTGAGCATCCTGGCATCTGGTGTTCCAGATTGTGCGGCGCTGTACGGACCCGCGAAATGTGTACCGGAGTTGTACCAAAGGTGACCTAAGGCTATCGTGGCTGGTAGACCTGGGTTTGTGTTAGGAAAAAATTCCCAGCTGGTTGAAATCGATTCGAATCGCCGTCTCTCCCGGATATTGAGAAACTTGACTAGCTCCAACATCGTAGTAACTGTGTTATGAAATATGATGGTTCGGATGAAAATGGAATTACAATACCTGCTATGGTTACTATTGTATGCTTCTAAATGATATACCACATGTTTGGCACAGGATAGTTGCTAATCTAGAAATGGATAGTTATAATTAACTTGATAAAGGAATCATAATTGTACAACGGATCAGTTGCCTTTTTCGCAAAATGTTGTCAAGTTACGTCCACTTATACAGCCTTGCATAATCCTTGGAGTCATTTTATTTCTGGTTCATGATGGGTAAGTCTAGCTGAGTACCTTCTCGTACTCAGGGTTTATTTTCCCATTGTTGCAGATGGCACTGTGTATCATGGTTATTGTAAGAGTTGCTTCTATCCCGCTGTGGATGAGGAGTAAGCCTTGGGCAGGCTTCTTTACTAATTCCTATCCTTGCTTTTGTGGACTATGATCTGGCTTGGCACTGTATCAAACTATGTTGGAAACTTTATCTTTGAACTTATTTGCTTCCGCTTTATTTATCAAACTCGGTTTGTAATAACTTTTATTCGTACTCTGATGATGAAAGGTATCTGTGAACTTTATGTAATATGTGGCATGTATGTTGAATCCTATACGATCTTGGTTGTTGTAAATCGTTTATCGAGACCCGTCGTGGTACTCGACGGACTACCGGGTTTATATGGGTTCAAGTATGACAGTGCGACCCCTTGCGGATTGCCATTGTACTTGTATTCTTATAAATTGGTCGGTTCTGTGACAGACCAGCCAGGCATCAGCGGGGCCATCTTCTTTAGCTCGATCAGTACCAGAGTCCCCGAGACCCTTGCATGATGTCAGGCCCAACGAGCAGTAGGTGCCGCGTGCCCCGACCAGCCAATAGTATAGGCTATAGCTGTAGAAGAAGATGTAGTTGTGTTATTGTAAACTTGGACCTTTTCAGGCAAGCTTGTAATAACGTAACTGTATATCAGCATAAGCTTGTTTGTTTTGTGGAAAACGTGTTTAAGCTGGGATATCGTGTTGGTGTAACTGAGTTAGAACATGTTAGCGTTCTATTTAGTTGTACCAGTTTAGTTGACACGTCATCCTGAAAGGTTTGTATGGCCCTGGTTTGTCTTGTGGTCGGAGTGTGAGGTGTGTGGCTTGTGCACATGTAGAAACACACAAGTCAAACCAGAGAGCACCTGCCGATCACCCATAGCGTAGAGAGTGGATCCCATGCACGCATTGGGAGGAATCGGAGACAGGCCCTGCTCCGAAAACCCGAGAAGGAATGGTGGTCGGTTTTAACTGGTTGAGTTAGAATAACAATAGACTTCGAAGTGACACATTAGAGTGGTCAGAGAAATCATAATAGCTTTATTGAATTAAATTGAAAGTACAAGATGGGTACATATCTTAGTAGTTAAGCATAGAAATGCCTAAGCTTGTCGATGTGCCATGAATTGGGTATGTCTGTACCGTCTAGGTGAGCTAACCTGTAAGATGTTGGTCGTGTAACCACCTTGATCATGAAGGGCCCTTCCCATGGGGTTGCGAGTTTGTGGATGCCAGCCTGATTCGTCTTCCACTTCAGGACCAGGTCCCCAACCATGAAGAACCGCTCCTTGACGTTCTTGTTGTAGTACCTGCGCAAAACAGTATGGTATTTGGCTGTACGTACGCAAGAATCGAGCCACTTCTCTTCTGCACTATTCACTTCTAGCTCCCGTACTTCATTGGCCTTGTCTTCGTTGAAGTTCTCTACCCGTGCTGATCTGAAGGCTATATCCGCTAGGAGCACTGCCTCAGCGCCATAAACCATAAAGTATGGTGATACGCCGGTATTACGACTGGGCTAGGTTCTGAGGCCCCAGACCATGGCTGGTAACTCTTTGAACCATCTTCCGGGAGCATTGTCATTTTCTCTATACATCCTCTTCTTAAGTGCGTCCAAGATCATACCATTTGCCCACTCGACCTGTCCATTAGCTCTAGGGTGCGCCACCAAGACGTATTTTACTACTATGCTCCTTTCATCGTAGAAGTCCCAAAAAGCATTCCCAGTGAACTGAGTACCCAGATCAGTGATGATGCTATTGGGTATGCCGAAGAGGTGGATGACCTGGTCGATGAACGCAACAACCTTTTCTAAAGATGCCTTGACCAGAGGCATGTACTCTATCCACTTGGAAAATTTGTCGATCAGCACGAAGACGCATGTAAATTTCCCAGGGGCTGGTTTGAAAGGCCCGATCATATCCAGTCCCCAGCATGCGAAGGGCCAAGAGGCTGGTATTGTCTAAATCTCGTGTGCTGGTACGTGGACTCTCTTGGCGAAGAACTGACAACCTTCACAATTTCGGACTAGCTTCTCTGCATCGGTTATGGCTGATGGCCAATAGAACCCTGCTCGGAAAGCCTTGCCAACTAGCGTTCTCGAGGCCGCATGGTTGCCACAGGAGCCAGAGTGGATTTGGTCTAGGAGATGTTCACCATCCTCCTAGGTTATGCACTTCATCAAGATTTCCTCCTTCGCGTTCTTGCGCCACAATTTAACATCGACGAGCAGATACTGCTTACTACGACGCATCAGGCGTTCGTTTTCTGTCCGATCGATGTAACTGCTACCATCTATTAGGTACTTGATGAAAGGTACTCTCCAGTCAGGCTCCTTAGTGGTCAGAGGTGGTTCGGTGGTGTTTGACGCCGGAACCGTAGCCACCAATGGCTGGTCTGGAGGCTTGTCGACCGCGGGATCTTCTTCTTCGATGGAAGGCGTGAGCAGGTCTTGAACAAATACGCCATGTGGGACTTTGGCTTGGGATGATCCTAACTTTGACAGCGCATCTGCTGCTTGATTTTTGTCCCGGACCACATGTGTGTACTCGATGCCATAGAACTTGCCTTCTAGCTTTTTGATCGATTTGCAGTATGCATCCATCTTTTCGCTGGTCGTATCCTAGTCCTTGTTGAGTTGGTTGATGACCAGAGCTGAGTCTCCATAGACATAGAGACGTTTGACACTGAGCTCGACCGCAATGCACAGACCATGTAGGCATGCTTCGTACTCGGCGGCGTTATTAGACGCCGAGAAATAAATCCTGAGGACGTATCGGAGCTGCTCCTTGGATGGTGACACGAAAAGGACTCCTGCTCCTACGCCATCGATGTTGAGAGAGCCGTTGAAGTACATCTTCCAATACTCGTCGGGCCCCTGAGAAGCAGGTGTGCTTAAGTCTGTCCACTCGATGATGAAATCGACAAGTGCTTGAGACTTGATTGTAGTACGGCTTGCAAATTCCAAGGAGAAAGGGCATAGCTCCATTGCCCATTTGACGATGCTCCCGTTTGCATCCTTGTTGCGAATGATGTCTCCCAGAGGGTACTCAGTCATGACCACCACACGATATCCATCGAAGTAGTGTTTCAACTTTTGGGATGTGATTAGTATGGCGTAGATCAGTTTCTGAATCTATGGGTACCTGGTCTTGGATTCATTGAGCACCTCACTGACGAAATAAATTGGTCGCTGTACCTTGTAGACGTGGCTAGGCTCATCGTGCTCGACCACCATGGCAGTGGAGACCACTCGATTAGTTGCCACAATGTAAAGCAGGAGGGTTTCGTCTTCTCTAGGAGCAGTGAGGACTGGAGGTGATGTAAGGAATTGTTTTAGCTGTGTAAAGGTAGTGTCTGCTTCCTCCGACCACTCAAACTTCTCGGATGCTTTGAGCAGCTTGAAAAATGGTAGTCCTTTTTTGCCTAATCTTGATATGAAATGACTTAGGGTAGCCATGCATCCGGTAAGCTTCTGAACATCCTTCACCTTTTTGGGCGGCTTCATGTCCAAGACAGCTTTTACCTTCTCTGGGTTAGGGCGTATGCCGTCGTGACTGACGATGTTGCCGAGCAATATACCAGATGGAACACCGAAGATACACTTCTTTGGGTTTAATTTCCATTGGAATGTGTTAAGAGCTGCAAAGATACGTTCGAGGTCGTCAACAAGGGTGTATGCTTCCTTGGTTTTAACAACTACATCATCAACATAAGCCTTGATCAGGTCGTCTTTTATCTCGTCTTTGAGGCAGGTCTGTATGGTGCGTTGGTAGGTAGCCCTGATGTTCTTGAGCCCAAACGACATGGTCGTGTAGCAGTAAGCGTCGAAGGGCGTGATGAAGGATGTCTTGATCTGGTCGTCCTTTTTGAGAGCAATCTGGTGATAACCAGAGCAGCAATCGAGAAAGGAAAGCAACTCGCAACCAGCAGTTGAATCTACGACCTCGTCTATGCGAGGTAAGCCGAAGGGGTCTTTAGGGTAGTGTTTGTTGAGATCAGTGTAATCAACGCACATTCTCCATTCATTATTCTTTTTACGTACAAGAACCGGGTTGGCTAACCACTCCGGATGATACACTTCTTTGATAAATCCAGTTGCCAAAAGCCATGTAACTTCTACCCTAATAGCCTCCTTTTTGTCACGAGTGAACCGTCGTAGCTTTTGCTTGATAGGTTTGGCCTTGCTATCGACATTTAAGGAGTGCTCGATCAAGTTCCAAGGTACACCGAGCATGTCAGCGGGTTTCCATGTGAACACACTCACGTTGCTCATCAAGAACCTGACGAGCACGTCTTCCTATTTAGGATCCAGGTTGGCCCCAATAAGGGCCATTTTGCTAGGATCATCGTCGACCAGCTGGATCACTTTGTGCTCTTTGGACTTGATGTTCTTGCATGGGGCCTCGAGCTCTGGGATCTCCAGGTGGTCGGCTGGGGTCTTCTTGGCATCGAGCGTGGTCTTGGCCATGCAAATAGAGAGGTCATGAGCCTCTGCTAT
The DNA here is from genome assembly GCF_019320115.1 of Miscanthus floridulus. Lineage (NCBI taxonomy): Eukaryota > Viridiplantae > Streptophyta > Magnoliopsida > Poales > Poaceae > Miscanthus > Miscanthus floridulus. Next base: position 36,903,968 of record NC_089596.1, read on the forward strand.
TTTGAAGCTGTCGTCCTCGTAGGTATAAGCTGCGTATACGTTGCCCCTGAGAGTTAGAACCCCTTTCTCGGTAGGCATCTTGAGCACCAAATACCTGTAGTGAGGTATGGCCATGAATTTGGTGAGTGATGGTCGACCAAGGATAGCATGGTAGGTGCCGTTGAAGTCAGCGACCACGAAGTTGATGTAGTCAGTGCGGAAGTGGTCCGGGGTACCAAATTGCACAGGTAGCGTGATCTGCCCGAGAGGTGTGGAGCTCTATCCGAGGAGAACACCCCAGAACTATGCCTCATATGGCTTGAGATCAGCCTGGGTTATCTTCAGGGCTGGCAAACTTTTCTTGAACAGTATATCGATGGAACTACCACCGTCAATCAGCACTCTGTCGAACTGAACCTTATTGATACAAGGATCAAGAACCAGAGGAAAACATCCTGGCTCAGGTATTGTAGCCCATTGGTCCTTTCTACTGAAGGAGATCTCGCAGTGAGACCAAGGAGGGAGCCATGGATTGGCAATGAGGTTGTCGGCGTTGGCCATGTTCAAGCAAGCGCGGGCAAGCAGCTTGCGTTCTTGTTTGGTCTCGATGGACACTTTGCCTCCAATGATGGTGTGGACGCGATCGGTTGGCTTGACGTACTTGTGACGTACTTGTTACGCTGCTCCCCTGCGTCGTTAGGCTTGTCGGATGTATCCGGAGCCTGTTGGCGCATGTAGATAGATTTGAGAACATGGCAATTCTCCATGGTATGGTTTGACTTGGGATGGGGCTGGCAGGGCCCTTTCAATGCTTTGGCATAGTCTTCTTCGTAGTAGCGATGTCTGCCACCTTTTTTAACAGTGTTGACCTCGCCGCCGTCTTCCCGAGCACGCTTGCCCCTGTAATCGTCATGGCGATTACGCCGCTGATTACGCTGGTCGCGGTGGTCATGGGAATCGTTGCGCTGGTTGTGGCGATCAAAATTGTTGTTCCGACCATGGTTGCCATGGTAGTCGTCGTGGTGTGGGGGGTGGTCGGAGCGTGGAACCCTTGCTGCTTCTTCGTTGATTATCTTTTTAGCATCATCGGCATCCGCATATTTTTTAGCAGTGGCCAGGAGCGCTGTGACTGATTCAGGTCTCTTACGGAGGAGCTTGTCCCTTAGGGCATCGTGGAAGTGGAGACCAGTGATGAAAGCCTCGATTGCCTCATTGTCGGAGATTGACGGGACCTTGATGCGGATCTCCGAGAAGCGTCGGACATACTCGCGCAGTGGCTCATTTTTGTGATCTCAAATCCACTGCAGATCATATTTGTTGCCGGGTTGCTCGCAAGTAGCAATGAAGTTGTTGATGAATGCTTGCTTGAGCTCTTGCCAAGAATCAAAGTAGTTCGCCGGCAAGCTAACTAGCCATTGGTGGCCTGCATGGCCGACGGCGACTGGGAAGTAATTAGACATGACGTGCTCGTCAGCCATGGCTGATCTGCACGCGGTTTTGTAGAGCATGACCCATAATTCAGGGTTCTCCTTGCCGTCGTACTTCTGAAGTTTTTCGAGCTTGAAGTTCTTGGGCCATATGACTTGGCGAAGGTGTGGAGTAAACTGCTTCAAACCCGGAGGGCCATGGGTAGTATCATATTCCATATGGCGATAGCTTTCATGAGATGCACGATCGTTGGCTCTTTGGTTAATGTGATCGCGCAGATCGCATTCTCCGAGGTAATGGCGGAGATCATTATTGCCATCACGGCGATCCCGGTTGCCACCCTGGTTGACCCTGCAACCGCGGTTATCACGGCGATTGTCGCAGTTGTTGTCCTGGTAGTCGTGGCGGTTGTCGTCCCGACCACCATCATGGCCACCGTTTTCGCCTTGATGGTTGTCTGATGGGTCGTTGTTGCGTGAGCCACGTTGGTTGGGTGGCTATGAGCGACTTGAGTACTGGCGGCTGTGGCTTGATTCGACTGAGACTGATGGAGCTCGGGCTTGATTTACAATCTCCGTGGTCTGGTCCATAGCAGCCGTCAAGTAAGCTTGTATATCATCATGAACTGCCTAGGTTTCTGAGGTATTGGGTAGTCATTGCATTGTCGCCATAGCAACAACTACGTTGGTGCTTGGAGTCCTGAAGACCTGCTTGTCCCCCACCCTGTCAAAGGCATTGTTAAGGTCACGTGGCTGGACCCTTATGCGTTGTGCCTCCTCTTCTGCCTCGGCTTCGATTTGTCGGCGATTAAACTGATCAATATTGCGTGCTTCGCGTGCTAGCCTTTCTTGTTCTGTTTCCCAACTGCCAGTGGTTCGTCATTACTGACAACATTGATCAAGTTTCCTCACCTTGGTGGGAAGGATGGGAATCGTGGGAACCCTAGGGCGTGGTCTAGGATATCCAGATCGTATTCAACGCCTTCATTGTCATGATGCTGGAGCTCGGTGTGGACAGAGCCATTAGATGCGATGCCAGACGAGGAGCTGGAGCCACCCTCTTGAACTGTGTGGAACGATCCTTCTTGATAATCCTCAATCCAGACCATGTTGACAAAGTTGCGCAGGCCGTAGGGCTAGGCCTGGTAGTTCTCCATCAAGGCTTCGTACTCAGAGAGCCAGAGACCCATCACGGGGGCTGGCTGGCGATGAATAGAGTGCCCTTTAGGAGTAGATGTGACCACGAGATCCGTACCGAGTCATGCAGGATGACTCGCCCGAGCTGGTCAGGTAGATCTGTTGTGGGTAGTGGTTACCTGCTCATTAGGTTGACTTTGAATCGAACTTACTAGAGCTAGGGTTTCAGCAAGTTTGGTGCCGACACGATCGATGGAGTCGAGCAGGTCGGTGTTGTCGATCTGCCTCCCTTTGTAGCGAGGAAGTGGATGATGGGTTGTCGGCATGGCTGAAGATGATGCTGGCATGGCCGGAGCTAGATCCACCATGGTCGGAGCCATAGCCGATGCAGGTGAAGCAGTGGTCGACGCAGATTGAATCCGCGCCTCCTCCATGGTCATGGCGATGAAGTCATCGGAGCTAGTGGTCCAGGTGATCTGGCCGATGGTGAACGTGAGGCCATTCGGCGTAGCCATGGAACCGGGGATGATGACCATCTTGCTCGCCTGGAGAGCAGTACGCACACCCCCTACCTAGCACGCCACTATCGACGAAATATGGTCGACAGTCTACCTAGGGGTCTGCCCAAGGTAGTAGATTATCAGCAGACAGATGCGCAAGCTACAAACAAGATGGTGACGCAAGACAGACACGAGGTTTTATCCAGGTTCGGCCGCTGTGAAGGCGTAATACCTATGTCCTACGTCTGATTGTACTGCTATATGCCAATGAGAGATGTTTTTGAGAGGGGTCCCCTACCCGCCTTATATAGTCTGGTGGGCAGGGTTACAGATCTGGAAACTAATCCTAACCAGTTACAATTACCATAGGTGGCCGAATAAGGATTCCTATTCTAACCGACTAGGATCTTGCTTGATCTCCAAATCTGCCTTGATTCCTTGCATGGGACTCCGAACAGATTGGTCGCGCCGCGTGTCATCTTCTAGTGGGCCAGACCCCCTAGGCCGGGCTGGCCCAAGCCTAGCCATAAGGGTATAGGGGTTAATACCCCGACACATACCCTTGGTACTTAAGATATGTACTCGAAGGTCCCTTGGCTAAGGCATCCAGTTGATTACTCAACTTTATTCCAAGCAAGCGACGTCGGAACCAGTTGACAAATTCCTTCTTATGTTTTTTATCCAGCCAAGCCTATGACCTACTCAGATACAGAGTTTGAAGCGATTGCCTATGCTCGTTAATGTATGGCATCACACCCTCGACTTGCTGGAGAATAGCGAACTATGCCTGTCTGAAAGAAACAGGGTCGTCTACTGTAACAGATTTCTCCCCAATCGTTCCTTTGCCACGTAGTCTTCCCTCATGATGAGACTCTGGAACTCTGACCCTTTTGATGTCCAGATAATATGTACATAACTCAATGGCTTCCTCTATTGACCATCCTTCAACCATGCCCCTTTCTGGCCTGAATCTATTCCTAACATACCTCCTAAAAACTTTCATCAATCTTTTGAAAGGGAACATTTGATGTAGGTACATTGGGCCAAGGGCTCTAATTTGGTCAACAAGATGAATGAGCAGATGAAATGAGATATCAAAGTAAGTCGGCGGGAAATGCATCTCAAGCCTAACGAGAGTTTCGGCTGTGTCCCACTGAGCTGCTCTAGTGTGGACGCATCGATGACCTTTTTTGAGATCGCATTGAAGAACGAGCAAAGCTTTATGATTGGGGCGCGGACCTTTGGGGGAGGATACCACACAGGGCAATAGGGAGCAGCTAAGTCATAATGACATGACAGTCATAGGCCTTCATAATGCCATAGTTGAACTTGAGTTCTCTCATGTTCACTAGTCTCTTCGGATTCGCACAGTAGCCCATCAAAACTTTGAGTTCATTGAAGAAAGAAATAAGCGCACGCTTTTGTTCCTTCTTCAATGTCCATGACACAACCGGAAGTTCGAACTGGCCATTCTCTAGCTCCACGGGATGCAGCTCCTTCCTGATTCCCAAGTGTTGCATGTCCAGGCATGTGGCTAGTGAATCCTTCGATGTCCCCCCGGTGTCCAAGGTGTTAAGAGTGTTACCGCACACGTTTTTAGTGATGTGCATGGGATCAAGACAGTGGTGTACACTCAGAAATGGCCAGTAAGGTAGTTTCTAGAATATAGATTTTTTCTTCCAAACGCTCCCATCAGGCGCTACTACTACATTGTCCCCCTTCCCAAGGACAATCTCTAGTTTGTTGAGTTCTCGAAGTATCGCAGGCCCGTCTCGATATTTTGGAGCTAAGCGTTTCTCAATAGTACCATTGAAATCTTTTCTGTTTCTGCGGTAAGGGTGATCCTTAGGTAGGAACCTATGGTGTCCCATATAAACTATCTTTGAGTTATTTGGAAGATTTACTGCATCAGTGTCATCCAAGCACTCGACACATCCAGTATAGCCTTTTGTCTTCTCTTCGGACAATGAACCTCGACCTGGTAGGTCGATGATTGTAGCGATAAGTACTCCCTTGATCGTGTCATGTTCCTTTTTGTACTCGTCCCAAACATCCGGCACACCCTTTTCAAACATCTCCACTAGTTCATCGATCACTGGTTCTAGAAACACATCGATGTCATTCCCAGGTTGTCTTGGCCCTTGGATCAGTAGTGGCATCTAGATGTACGACCGCTTCATACAGACCCAAGGTGGAAGGTTGTATATATAGAGCATCACTAGCCAGGTGCTATGATTGGTTCTAACCTGGTCAAAAGGATTCAACCCATCTGTGCTCAAAGCAAACCAAAGGTGCCTTACCTCTCCACCGATGTCCTTATAAAACATAGTATTGATAGTCCTCTAGTCATGCCCATCGGTGGGGTGCCTCATCATTGTATCTTTCTTACGCTCTTCGCCATGCCAGCGCAATAACTTGGCTGACTTTGCACATGCAAATAGCCTATGCACCTGGGGAGCTATAGGGAAATACCAAACAACCTTTATAGGACCTCCTCTGGTCTTGGTACCCTCATCTAATGACCCTTCCTTGTACCGTGGAGCTTCACACTTGGGGCACTTGTCCAAGTCTTTGTATTTTTCTCCATGGTACAATATGCAATCATTGGAACACGCGTGGATTTTTTCAACCTCGAGGCCGATGGGGCAGATCATTTGCTTGGCCAAGTATGTCTTTTCTGGCAACTCATTTTTTTCTAGGAACATTTTCCTTATTATACCTAACAACTGATCGAAGCCATTATCGCTCAATCCATTTGTCGATTTGAACTCTAACAGCATGATGTCGGCGTCTAGTTTGCTCATTGGACAATCCCTATACAATGATGTTTTGCCATCTTGTCTCATTTTCTCTAGCTTTCTCAGCTATCTTTCACTAAGACATCTGGTCTCTACATTATGTAGCACCTAAGAAATGCCATCATTATCCTCGGTGTCATCAGCTAGCGTGTTCCTAAACACATTATTAACTGTGGCCATAGGTTCCATATTGACACCAGGTTCCTCGTCAGCATCGTGGATGGCTACGTCAGGCATGTCCACATCATCATCGTTTTCCTGCAGAACATTCACACCAACCTCGTCATGCATAGTCCATATCGTATAGTTTGCCATGAACCCCCTGGTAATCAAGTGCGATCGTATAGACTCAATTTGACAAAAGTTCCTATGATTCTTGCAATATTTGCATGGGCAGAAGACAGGGTTCCCATTCCTAGCATGGGCTTTGGCATCGATGATAAACTGGCTGACGCCATGCATGTACCGCTTGTCCGTTCAGGACAGATGCATCCACTCTCGATCCATCTCTGCACAAAAAAATATTGAGACAGTAATTACAAAGAATTAATAAGAAATCAAGCTTCATGAGCAACAATTGTAGCTCGAAAGTACTATTTTTGGAAAACATTATTGTACACTAATTATTGTAAAATTGAAATTGGTAGCCCCGGCCCTATAAATTGAAAATCGTATTAAAAAACAATTATTGCGCAATAATGAAGAACATCTATTCTACTCTACTTCTAAGAACTAATTATAGCATCACATACTAACAATGATGATCTTGACCACCATGGAATAATTAGCTAGGAATTTAAATGTGTTCATAGACACCAACCGTTTGGATGATGGATTCACCACAATTTGAGCCTTGCACAAATGTCCAATTGGAAAAGTGCTCTCTAGAATGGAGAAAGAAATAGAATGAGAATCAAGCAATGTAGCCATCAAAATGAAGCTAATTAAGCAACAAAATCAAAGGAGTAGATGTTTGTTACTAACCTTAAAGCAAAAAGATCAAGTCATTCTTCAAAATCCAAGCACTAGCTTCATGGTGAAGAGCAACCGCAACAATGGAGGGAAGGGTCTAAACGCGTGCCTCTATTCTCAGGATGGAAGAGAGGAGGAAGGAGAGGATGGCTGCAGTCTTTTTGTGTTGTAGGCTTATCACCGTCGGTTCTTGGCTAGAACCGACAGTGATAGAGCCTAATAACTGTCGGCTCTTGGATTAAACCGGCAGTGATGAGTGGCCGCCAAAATACTATCGGTTCAAGCCACAAACTGACAGTGATGTGGTCCTTCACTGCCGATTTTAGCCTAGCCCCAATCATTTTTTCATTTTCAAGCTCATAACCAGCAGTGAAGGTACATCACCGCCGGTTCTCACAAATCCGACAGTGATGATGCCGGCAGTGATGTGCAAATTTGGCGTAGTGTGTCCCAAGTCGGCAGTGCTATTGGACATCAAGCCAGCATGTATATCACTACCACCTTCATACAACGCCTTGTCCCCGTTGTAGGCCTGGTGCAGGTGCCGATGGACCTCGTGGTGGTGAAGACGACTTGGTGAACCCAATCGTGGTGGCGACCTACTACTCCCTCACCGACATATCTATAATGCTTATGTGAGATGGCCCATCTCCTAGTTCAGTTGTAGATCTCCTCTCCCTCTTCTTTTGCTCTATCCCTCGCCCACTTTCCCTCCGTCCTCATAAGAGTCATGGCGTGGACACAGAGGATGGAGTGGAGGCATCAAGCTTAATGTCGTGGTGATGTGTTCTAGTGGCCCAGATTGATGTCCTAGCGTCACGAATTGACGCCCTGTGCTATCCCTTTTTTGTTTGTTATTAATAGAGGTGGGTATGCTCTATATCTACAAACATGGATTAACTGAGAACTTGACTCAAAGGCAAATGGGCATCTCGCCTCTTCAAACTTAGGCCTTGTTTAAATCTAGGATGTAAAGTTTTGGGGTGTCACATCGGGTGTTACATGGGATGTTCGGATACTAATAAAAAAACAAATTCAGAATCCGTCAGTAAATCGCGAGACAAATTTATTAAGCCTAAGTAATTCATCATTAGCACACATGTACTGTAGCACCATGTTGTCAAAGCATGGACTACTTAGGCTTAAAAGATTCATCTCGTAAAGTAGTCGCAATCTGTATAATTAGTTATTTTTTTGTCTATATTTAATACTCCATGCATGTGTCCAAATATTCGATGGGATATGGTATAAACTTTTAGGGAGGAACTAAACAAGGCCTTAGTTTGTCTGTCTTCGAAAGTAGCTATTGTAGATTTGTCGTAGTGGTCTTGTTTTTTTAACATTGATGTGTACTTTGCTTCTCAATGTTAGGTTGCAAATGATTTGAGACCACTATACTCTGGATAACACTATATTTCATTTCTTGTTTGTCCTGTATTTTCATCTTTTTCCCCATTATTTTGGGCATGTAAATGAATTTTCTCTAGCCTATGCTAGTACCAAATTAGCTTTTTTTGACAAGTAAAACAAAAAATTTAAGAGGCGGCGGGCCCCACCTGCCTCTTGATAATCTTAATTAGTGATTTTTAATAAGTTCTTGAGTTCATCTAGGTGACTAATAAACCACAAACAGAAAAGACACACTTTGAAATTTTGAAAGAAAATTTCAGTCACAGTACCTTTATGTGTTGTAACCCATGTCAAAAGGTATTGCCTCCATTCAAAATATGTTTTGATTCGAAACGTAATTCCATTCGTAAATGCAAACCTGTCCCTATAAAACGAAGGGTGCTAAAGCTAATTTACTTTGACGATTATATTGATGACAAAAACGTGTTGGATGGATCATGTGTTGTCATATATATATATATATATATATATATATTACCTTTTTGTCGATTGTGAAACATATTTCCATATAATAAAATAATTTTGTAATCTTTCACAATTATTTGATATAAAAGGTATAGTGGCTGATAGAGGAAGTATATTGATCTAAAACTCCCTATAATTTAATATTACTGAGAAAGAAAGAACATTTTCTTATAGTTAGTCGTGTGTCATTTATCAAACATTTTGTGTGGGATGCCCTTCAGTTTCGCTGTTTTTCTAAGTGCATGGAACAAAAACTATCGCATTAGACACATTCGCCCATTCTATTTCCCCTTTTTTTTCTTTGCAAAAGTGACTACTGGAAAAAATATATTTGAATCGTAAGAAAAAGTTCACGATCTAGTTAGCTCAGAACACCTCCGACCTCTTTGGAACTTGAGATTTAACCCTGACGTACTATTTTCGGGTTCAACTTGCGACAGTGCCAATGTAGAGGTGACAGCAATGATTATGGATCGGAATAGGGACAGATAACGCCTTGTAACCGTCCGAAGTACCATTCTACCAGAGCTACCTACATATAGGCCAGCTATATGTATGGCTGTGTTTAGTTGGGTGAAATTTGAGAATTTGGCTACTGTAGCACTTTCGTTTTTATTTAGTAAGTAGTATTCAATCATGGACTAATTAGGTTCAAAACGTTCGTCTCGCGATTTCCAATCAAACTGTGCAATTAGTTTTTTTTCATCTACATTTAATGCTCCATGCACGTATCGCAAGATTCGATGTGATGGCTACTGTAGCATTTTTTTGGGAAAACTTTTTAGAACTAAACAAGGCCTATGTTTCATATACATGAAAAAGTTGCTAGGTCCCTTTCTTTCCGTTGCAAAGGTGCATCCAAGTTGCTTACTTTTAATTTCCTTATGAGCAAATTATCTCATGCTACCAAGAAGACAATATTTTTGCCTATAAATAGGATCATGGTTTCTAAACCAAATCACTTCCTACCAACCAAAAGTTCAGCTTAGTTCAGTGAAAAGCAAAAACAGACATGCAGGAGAGCACAATGCTCCAAACTGGAAATGACCTACTATAACACCCTAAAATTTGATTTTTTAGAAATAGAGTTAAAATGCTTTAATTATGAATTTTTGGTGCTCATGAAACATAGGAAAATAATATTTTTTTTATTAAATTAAAATTCATCATAAGGTAGCAGCATGATTGTGCATACATGCTGTTGCATAGTATTTCTTTTGTATTGTGTGGTTTGAAACTAAACTTCAAATTGCTTCTAATGGATTTGAAAATGCATTTGAAAAACACTTGAGATAAAAGATAATGGAATTTCCTCTCCATTCCTGTCTTTTGGCCCAGTTGGCCCAGTGGCCAAGCCCGCGCGGAGTTTTCCCTTCCCTCTCTCCTTGGCACCAGCCTCACCCCGCGGCCTGCTTTCTTCTTCTTCCCGCGTGGCCCATTTCTCCCTCTCCGCCACAGGCCGGCCCAGCCAGGCCACAGCCCAGCAGGCCAAAACCACGCAGCCGCCCGCGTTTTCCCTCTATCGCTGTGACTGCCAGGTTGGCCCCGCTCGTCAGTACAGTTCATCTTCCTCCCGTCGCAGCGCCGGACACCGCCAGGAGTCCACGCCGCTCTCCTTGCCTTGCGCTCCACGATGCCTCCCGGCCTTAAATAGCAGCCCCACCGTGCTGCCTCCCCTCACATTGCCGAAGCCGCTTTGACTTGAGTTCGCAGCGCCACCATCGAGCCAAACCCTAGCGCTGTTGTGCCACCGCCCGATTTGGATCTCGTCGAGGTGCCGAGCTCGCCACCGAAGCCGTCGTGGCCACTTGTGGCTTCTCCGTCATCTCTGAGCATCTACCGACCTTCGCATCTCGGTAAGGAGCCCTATGGCACCTCGTGCCCTCTTTCTCTCGTCGTGTGATGTTCGCACACCGACGCCGATTCTTCGCCGGCAACCCTGAGCCGCCCTAGGGAGTCGCAGACCGCAGTCGAGCATCCGCCGTCCTTCCTGACCCTTTGGATGTGTTCGTGGCTCACTTCTCTCGCTCCCCGTGCAATTATCTTGGCCAGCAGTGGCCAGAGTCGCCGCCTTGGCAAACTCCGGCGAGGAGCAGAGCTCCCAACCATGGCACCGCCACCTAGAAGCAGCGCTCTGGCGACCTCAAATCTTCCCTTCCCTTTCAGCCGCCCATCTCAGAGCCTATGGCTCAGATTAGATCTAGCCGGATACCATTTCGTCGGTCCACTAGGGCGGCCGTGGACTTGGCGCACGGCCACAACACCCTCTGGTCCATGCACACTGTGGCGCACCGCTCCAATCCGCAGTCGCCACGTGGCTCCACACTAGCGATGACCCAGTCAGCGCCAACCGCCGCCGTACCTTTTGCACAAAAGCCCATGTAATTCTTTGACTTCATGCCCACAGTCCACTCTCTTTCAAAAGTAATTCAAATCAAGTCCTTTTTCTTTCATTTAGGCCCTGTACTTTATGAAAATAGGAGCCACCGTCCACAGAGGTAGTTTTCTACGATAGCCCTCGTGTTTATAATCAAAATTACGTATAGGACTATTTTAAAAAAACTACAAAACCGCCACTACCTTCTGTAGGCCATAAAATCTTCATTTTAACTTCGATTTGATCCATTCAACTGCGTTTGGTTCGTAATTCCATAATCTACATGTTCATACCACTGCTAAGTATGTTTTCAACTTTTAAAATTCGAGGTTAGATTTAATCTATTATTTTACTAAGGGAAGTCCTGTTTAATTCATAACTTTTCTATTTTAACTCCGATTGAGTGATTCTTGCGTCTGTGTGTTCGTAGCATCGCATAGAACAGTTTTAAAAACATTTCAACTTCTATTTCTATTGTTTGGTGTATTGTTCTAATTAGTTTATATTTGTTTGCTATGCATGTATGTATGGATGCCTGTGTGGTGCTGTTTGATCTCGAGTAGACAGTGAGTTTTGTGTTGGAGATCTGAAGCAACTCTTTGAAGATCAAGACCAGCAGCGATACTTTGAAATAAGGCAAGTATAATATGAAGCTCCTTGTTACCTATTCACTTTAATGCAAACTCAATCACATGCATATGTTAATGAACCGCTTGGAGTCTACTTACCTTGATATTGACTATCCTGTCCTTGATTTACCTATGGGTTTTGCATGTAGGGTAGTATGCTCAGTTTAGTCCAATTGATATTGATTAAAGAATACAATTAAAGATATATGCAACATGGTATTAAAAGATGCTTTTTAGCAACATGGAACCAAGGGGGCTAGAGCAATGGTCCTTTTCTTATGGTGCTCTAGTTTCTCTCCATAAGGACTCATCTTTAAGTGGCAACCCAGGACATATAGTACAACCATGAGGACCACATGGCTCTGGTCTTAGTCCAGTACCTTCCTCTTTCTAGTTTGTAGCAGTTTACCGAAAGGGCAAGAGGGACATACCAGGCTGGGTATGGGCCTCATCCCTAGGGTGTGTACTATGCTATGAGTATCAGTGCCATTTCTGGAGATGACTCCATAACACTTGGGAGATGAAATCCTCAGCGGATGCTCCTTATTAGAATGACTAGGGAAAAGCTTCATAGTGTACCCTGCCTGCTCACCTTGGAAGTGTTTTGGGAGTAATTAACCAGGACATATGGGCAACACGACTCATGGTGAAAGTGTACAACCTCTCTAGAGTGTGACACTGATATATCAGTCGTGCTCATGGACATGAGTGGCCTGGATCCTTACTAATTAGTTGGTTACTTGGATGGTTTGGGTGATGACTAAAATTGTTGATATCTCTAAATATTCATATTCGAGAGCCTAAGCATAACTTAGCAACTTATGATTAATAATAAAATATGACCAACTAAAAGTGCTTACCACAGTTCAGCTGTGTCAAGCCTTTTGAGCATGCATCCCCTCATGTTATGCTTGCTAAGCGGTAGTAGCTTACGCTTGTTTTATTTCAATACTTTGGCAAAACCCCAGATGGGTACCAGATGGAGGTTCTTCTGTGGAGTTTTTCAAGAGGTGTTAGGCTTGTGATCAACCAGTTGATGATTCTTGTGGTGTTGGAGGCCTCACTAGAAGAATAGAGTTATAGTATATACTGTAAAGTAAGACTATGTCTTTTGTAACAAATATTTGTGCGCTAAGTATTTAAGGCATTATCTTTGATATTACCCCTTCATTTGTAACTATATGTGTGAATTGACTTCCTGGACACACATATGGTGTGTATCTAGTTTTGTCCTTAGAACCAGGTGCTACAAAGTGGTATCAGAGCTATGTAGACTGTAGGACGCAAGCCCAGTTAGAAAATGGTCGTTTTAAGGTTCCAAATTTGCTATGAAATCCTAGGTCTATAAACCTTGCTATTTTCTCCTATGCTATATTCTTGTCTTTGCTGTTCATCCCCTCCTTGTTGCTATAAATTTTGTCCCTATCTTCACCCTTGTTTTGAATTGCTTTTAGAGCTATCACTTACCACATTCTTGCGCAACATGAATGTGAAGTTGTAGAGTTTTGAGCCCTTGATACAACAAGAACGATAGTAACGTAGGTAGAGTCATTGAGTCCAAATGCTTGAATTGTGAACCTTTAATGTTTGAATGGTTGTCTTGATGTTCATGCTTGATTTGGATCTTTGTAATGATTGCAATGATTTTGTGGGTTATGCTCACAATTTCATTTAGTTTACATGATAAGGCATAGTGATTAGATAGCTGGGTTGGTTTTTCTCATCCCTACGCATGCTGTTTTCTAAGAAGCCAGTGTTCATCGGGTTATATCTTCAAAGGTAGATGCCCAAAAGTCATGAAAGTTTTATGGATGAAATAAGACTTCTGTATCTTTCATATGCCACTGAAATCACCTTCATATCTATTATGGGTTGGGAGTTATGACCTATACAAGTTGAAGTTTCTGCACTGTCTGGGAGTCTGAACAGTTTCGGTTGTGCCCTATTTCCGACTAACTTAACCTCAGAATCTAGCAAGATGGTGTATAAGAAAGTAGTAGGAAATTTCATAAGTTTCCTAACCAAATAAAGAACGTCTTCATATGATTTTTAGAACTTGAGATATGGCTGTCCTTCTGAATGGCTACTGGTAGTTCTCGTCTAGAAAATTTCAGATTGATGGTTTTATCATGTGAACTACTTCTGGACCATGGATTACAACCAATAATTGTGCTAAATGTTGCAAACAGATGGTTTCTACCAGGAGAAGTGCTTCATGTGATGCTAGAAGGAATGCCCCTAAGGCTAATTCACCGCCACCAAATCCTCCAACTATAGAGCAATCTATGATGGCATAGACTCAATTATTACAGACCTATGTTCAGAATGTATGCATCAACCCACATCAGGCACCACCAAGGGACAAGCGTGGTGAATTTATGAAGGGACATCCGCCGACATTCTCTCATGCAAGCGACCCACTAGAAGCTGATGACTGGCTTGGAGACGTGGAGTGACAACTTAACATAGCTCAGTGTAATGACCATCAGAAAATGCTTTATGCATCTAGTCAACTTCAAGGAGCAGCTTTAGACTGGTGTGAATTATTTCAGGTTGGGAAAGATGTAAATCAGATTTGTTGGGAAGATTTCAAGACTGCCTTTAGATCTTATCATGTTCCAGAAGCTTTGGTGGAGATCAAGGAGGAGTTCCTCAACTTGAAACAAGGTTCCATGACAGTTTGTGAGTATCGTAACAAATTCACTTAGCTGTCATGTTATGCTCTAGGAGAGGTGGTTAATGATGCCAAGCAATAGAAACGCTTCTTGAAAGGATTAAATGATGGACTTCAACTACAATTGATGACTGTTGAGTATCCTGACTTCCAAACTTTGGTGAATAGAGCCATTTTGATCGAGAACAAGCATCAGGAAATGGAAGAGAAGAAAAGGAGAATCCAAAGCCAATCTATAGGTAGCAACACATGCCCCCACTACACTCCCCAACAAGAATTTTAGCAGAGATACAAGGAACCAACTAGTTAGTGGGATTTTGATCCTCCTCAACAACTCCCTCAATACCAACAAGAGCAACAATATGTGAACCAGAGTCCACCATAGGAACCCCTCATCAACTCCCCAATGAAGGATAGTGTGCCCAACACCCCGTCTTCAGGCAAGAAGTGCTACCGCTGTGGTGAGCTCGGTCATTATGCGGGACAGCACCCAAAGAAGCCGAACAAGCAAGTCCCACAACGGAAACCATAAACAACAGACCCATGTGCAACGCAGAGTCAATTATGTGAAGATAGAATCTGCACAAGAAGCCCGAGATGTTATGTTTGGCACATGTCTAGTCAACTCTAGCCCTGCATTAGTTTTGTTTGATTCGAGAGCTTCACATTCCTTCATTGCACATCATTTTGTTAAGGAGCACAATATACCAAAGTGTCCTATGAAGAAACAGATGTTAGTTGACTCACCTTGTGGGGATATGCAAGCTACTCTAATGTGTCTCAGTGTAAGAGTTGAAATAAGGGGGTAGAGTTTTTGGCAAATCCGATTGTGCTAAAGTCTTCAAGCATAGATGTAATTCTTGGAATGGATTGGCTAAATCCACGAAAGGCTATTATCCAATGTGAGAATGGTACAATACACTTGACATCCAAGTCAGGAGAAGAAGTTATATGCAAGGAAACCACAATGACAAGAGAGGTGTGTAGTGTTAATCAGATGAATGGTGCAACCATGGATAAGACCAAGGTTGTTAATGAGTTTCTAGATGTTTTTCCTGATGATTTGCCAAGTATGCCGCCAAACCATGATATTGAGTTTTTTACTGAGCTTTTGCTTGGAACTACACCTATAGCCAAGAGACCATATCGGATGGGAGTCAATGAGCTAGAAGAACTTAAGAAATAGTTAAAGGAGCTATAGGAAAAAGGTTTTATATGTTCTAGTTCTTCACCATGGGGAGCCCTAGTTATATTTGTTGAGAAGAAAGATGGTACATAGAGGATGTGTGTGGATTATCGCTCTCTCAATGAGGTAACCATCAAGAACAAGTATCCTTTGCCTAGAATTGATGATCTGTTTGATCAATTACGAGGTGCTTGTGTGTTCTCCATGATTGATCTTCGCTCTGGTTATCATTAGTTGAGGATTCGTTCATTAGACATTCCCAAGACTGCTTTTACTACTCGGTATGGATTATATGAGTACACAGTTATGTCTTTTGGATTGACTAATGCCCTTGTATACTTCATATATATGATGAATAAGGTGTTTATGGAATATCTCAACAAGTTTGTTGTGGTCTTCATTGATGATATTCTAGTCTTCTCCAAAACAGAAGCAGAACATGAAGAGCATCTGAGATTAGTTCTGCAGAAACTTAGAGAATATCAATTGTATGCTAAGTTAAGCAAGTGCGAGTTCTAGCTAAAGGAAGTCTCTTTTCTTGGGCATGTTATCTCTAATGGTGGAGTAGCTATGGATCCCAAGAAGATTAGTGATAGGTTGAGTTGGAATCCGCCTCAAGATGTAAGTGAAGTTCGGAGTTTCCTAGGAAAGGCTAGATATTATCGGAGGTTCATTGAAGGTTTTTCTAAGATTGCCAAGCCTATGACATTGCTACTTATGAAGAATGCTAAGTTTGTATGGACTGAGCAATGCCAAGCTAGTTTTGAAGAGTTGAAGAAAAGGTTGACTATAGCTTCGGTGCTGGTACTACAAGATCTAAACAAGAGTTTCTCCATCTACTGTGATGCATCTCGACTTGGTCTGGGTTGTGTTCTTATGCAAGAAGGATGAGCAGTGGCTTATGCATCTAGGCAACTAAAGAAGCATGAACTAAATTATCCCACCCATGATTTGGAGTTAGCAGTTGTGGTTCATGCATTGAAGATTTGGAGACATTATCTTATTGGACATAAGTGTGATATTTATGCAAACCACAAGAGTTTGAAGTATATTTTCACTCAGTCGGATTTGAACTTGAGGCAACATCATTGGTTAGAGCTAACTATGATTTGGAGGTACACCCTAGCAAGGCAAATGTTGTAACTGATGCTTTGAGTCGAAGGAGCTATGTTAATGCAGCTCTAGTGACACAGTTACCTAAGGAGTTATGTGCTAAATTCGAGCATCTTAATTTGGGAATAGTTGCTAATGTGATAGAATTGGAAGTGGAACCTACACTTGAATAATAAATCTACAAGGGTCAGTTGGAAGATAAGAAAATCAAGGAGATAGCAGAACTTATCACAATTGGCAAAGCGCCAGGTTTTTGACTGGATGATCAAGGAACAGTGTGGTTTGGAAAGAGAATATGTGTGCCAGAGATAAAGTCCATTCGAGAGATGATTCTAAGAGAAGCTCATGACTCAGCATACTCTATCCATCCAGGTAGTACTAAGATGTACCTAGATCTAAAGGAGAAGTACTGGTGGTATGATTTGAAAAGAGATGTGGCTGAGTATGTAGCAATATGCGACACATGTTAGTGAGTTAAGGTAGAACATCAAAGACCAGCAGGTTTACTCCAACTTATGAAGATACCTGAGTGGAAGTAGGAAGAAGTTGGTATGGATTTCATTCTTGGATTGCCACGCACTGGAAGTGGTTATGACTCAATTTGGGTAATAGTAGATCGGTTGACTAAGGTTGCTCACTTCATACCGGTCAAGACTACATATACGGGTGCTAAGTTGGCAGAATTATGCATGCAACGGATAGTATGTTTGCATGGTGTTCCTAAGAAGATTGTGTCAGATAGAGGTACTCAATTTACATCACACTTTTGGAAGAAATTGCATGAGTCTATGGACACTAAGTTGAACTTCAGCTCAACTTATCATCCACAAACTAATGGACAAATAGAGAGAACCAATTAGATCTTAGAGGATATGTTGAGAGCTTGTGCTTTGCAATATGGTATAAGTTGGGATAAGAGTTTGTCTTATGCTGAATTCTCCTACAACAATAGTTACCATAAGAGTCTAAAGATGGCACCATTCGAGGTACTATATGGTAGAAAGTGCAGAACTCCATTGTTCTGGAATTAGACAGGAGAAAGTCAAGTGTTTGGACCTGAGATCCTCAAGGATGCTAAAAGGCAAGTGCAGACTATCAGACAAAACTTAAGAGTGGCACAGTCAAGGCAGAAGAGTTATGCTGACACTCGAAGAAGGGAATTGGTTTTTGAAATAGGGGATTATGTTTACCTAAAGGTGTCATCTATGAGAAGTGTGAGAAGGTTTAATATGAAAGGAAAGTTAGCACCAAGGTATATTGGACCTTTCAAGATCTTAGAGAGACATGGAGAAGTATCTTCTCAGTTGGAATTGCCTGGGAGTTTGTCAGGTGTACATGATGTGTTTCATGTGTCTCAGTTAAAGAAGTGTTTGCGTGTACTAGAGGAGCAGATACTTGTCGATGTTTGACCACCGATAGCCTGCTACAGGGGTCTGTCGGTACGGGACCCACAGGATACCCCGCAAGGAAGGAAGAAGACCTAGTCCAATTAGGATTCTCCTCCTGTAATCTTTGTAGTAGTATTACTCTGTAATCCTACTAGGAACTCTCATTGTAAACCGACTAGGTTTCTGGTCTCCTGACTATATAAAGGAGGGCAAGGCACCTTAGATGGGGGAGTTCAACAGAACAATTGTACGACATGACATTTTACAATCAATCCAATGCAAAGGCTAAGGCCGACTGGACGTAGGGTTATTACTCGATCCATGATCGAGGGCCTGAACTAGGATAAATCGACTGTCTCTTGCGTTAACCATCAAGTTCAGCATACGCCGAATCCCGAACATACTGCCCCGGGTACCCCCGTGGCAGGCTATCATTGGTCAAACATCGACAGCTGGTGCGCCAGGTAGGGGCTTTCGGTGACTTTGCATCCGAGAGCTCGATGGACCTCGACAACATGATCTTCCCAAAGGGATCAATCTTCGTCTTCGGTTCATGGATCTACAAGGTAGGCGACGATGGCAAGCTCCAAGGACGTCTCCTTGAAGAATCAGATCATCATCAGGATCATCCTATTTCGACGATAACGACAGATTAGCTCACCAGAAGATTCGCACAGCTCAATCCGACTCAGTTCTCGCAAGATCACGTATCCGATTCAAACTCAAGTTCTGCTTCCGAAACAAAGTCTTATCCAAGTTCTTTCGGAAGACCGAGCTCTTTTCTGACAAAGCCCCAAGACATGATACCAACCTATCAGGAGTACTACTCGGAGCACACCCAGAATACTTCAAAGAAGTCGGATCTTTTTCTGTTTGGACTCCACAACATGGCAACATCCTATCAGACATGGCACGAAGGATCCACTTATTCCATGCTTAGAATGCCACTAAAGGGAGCCCAGGAAGGTCTTGTTTTAACCATAACATCTCAGGACTGCATCATTCATTAGCCAGATACCGTTCCTGAGGATGACGACGCCCAACTAGTCAATGACATGGCAATAGCAATTCTACCCTACCAAGAAGGAGATTCCATCTATGACTTTGAAACCTCTACTGAAGTCATCAACAGCTCTGCCAGTATAGAAATCAACAATGATGACGGAACAACTCACGTTAGAGAAGTACTCATGATTCGCCATCCTCGATCACCATTGATCCCCCCAGAAGCACCCAACGTAAGGTCTTCAGATGAATCCAAGTCCAATATATCACCATTTATCCAGGGATACGATGGTGAGACTGAGAGCCAGAGGCAAGCAAGAGAAAGAAAGAACAAATTGAAACAGGGACGACAACGCCATGCGAAACAGCGGAAAGACACTTGGAACAAATATGAATCAGACCTAGCCGAGTACAATAGAAGAAAATCAGAACGAGAAATCGAAGAAGGACGAGCAGCAAGTACTCCCTACGATAAGATCCAGGAAGCACTAGAAGAACTCAGGGCGACCTCACACCCCAATGAGAAACAAGAACAGCTTCGAGATTTCCTCCGATCAACAATCTTTAAAATGAACGATGGAAAGGCAACATCTCATGAATAGGAAGACCAAAATCAAAGGAAGTCTGCTTTCAAAAGACTAGGACCAAGTGGAAGTCACAACGGAGGAAGCCGAAGAAATTACAGTCAAAATAACCGAGTCAAGCAACAAAGAAAGGACAAGAGCAGAGCACCTACTCGGATGGCCACACAAAACTACTCTTACCAAGACGACAGCTGGTAAGAAGGGGGCGCAGAATCAGAATATACAGAAGCCAGAACACACGATAGATTTCCCTGTTTTGCAAACAGACTTGCATTGATTCGACTACCTCACAAATTCAAGCCGTCCAACCACTCCAAATACGACGGCAAGACCGAACCAAAGCAATGGCTCAGGATTTACTCACAATCGATTGAACTAGCCGGAGGAGATGATGACATCAAAACCTTGTTTTCCCCATGGCCCTAGAAACCATGCCGCTTCAATGGTTTGACAAATTAAATCCCGGATCAATCAGAAATTGGGAAGACTTACAAAGAGCTTTCTGTGAAAATTTTGCAGGAATTATTATGCATCCAATCACCCACGCAGAATTAAAGGGACTCAAGCAGAAAGGAGGTGAAAGTCTCAGAAATTATTATCGACGATTTGGCGAACTACGAGCTCAAGTACATGACATCACACAACGAGAGGTAATCAAAGCTTTCTCTCATGGAATCGTGGCTAGGTGGCAATTCCAAGACTTCTACAAAGAAAACCCAAGAAATAATGAAGAATTCAGAAGAACAGTAGAAAAGATGATTACTATGGAAGAAAAAAATGAAAGAAAGATTCCCAGAAAGGAACAACAGAGACAACCCGGACAGGCAAAATCCTCGAAACAATAGGCATCAGGAGAGAAAGCGAGGTCCAGACAACATGGTAGCAATGGCTGACAAATCAAAGAAATTTACCAAGCCCAGAAGATATGACGACATCGAGAACATGCGTTGCCCTTTGCACCCTAACGGGAGGCACACCATCGGAAATTGCTACACCTTCAACGAAAGGTACACAAGAAAAGATAGCAAGGGAAACAATAAAGAAGACAATCAGAAAAAAGAAGAAGACAACCATGATGACAAGGGATTCCAAAAATCCAGAGGGATAGTAGCAGTAATCTTTGCTGGGATTCCAGACTCCAGAAACAAACATCAGGAAAAGCTAGCGCTACGAACAATTATGGCCGCAGAACCCGCTATTCCAAGATATCTCAACTAGTCAGAATACCCAATCCAATTCTCAAGAGAAGACCAGTGGACCAGCATAGGAAATGCAAGCCATTACCCATTGGTTCTAGATCCAACCATTGCCGGCATGACTATCACGAAAGTACTAATTGACGAAGGAGCAGAACTCAACATCATTTTTTCAGAAACTCTAAGGAAGATGGGACTACAACTCACCGGGATGATCACACCAACAAGCACACCTTTTTATGGCATAGTACCCAGCAAGGCAGCAATGCCACTTGGACAAATCACTCTACCGATTACCTTTGGGACTCCCTCGAACTACCGCACAGAGTTCATCAAATTTGAAGTCGCAGATTTCGATTCCTCATATCATGCAATTCTTGGGCGACCGGCACTAGCAAAATTCATGGCAATACCGCATTATCCGTACCTATTGCTCAAGATGCTAGGGCCTAATGGAGTCCTTTCTCTTCAGAGCGACTTAAAGCGCGCATTTGACTACGAGGTACAGGCAATCCAAATTGCAGCAAAGGCACAGGCAAACGATGGGAGAAAAGAAATAGCAACTATCGCAGCAGAAACAAGCCAAGAAGAACTAGAGATACCAGCTAAGAGACCAAGCATCCTAGCTCCACCAAAAGAAGCCAACGTGAAGCAAATCGACCTAGGCACCGGTGATCCCACAAAAATAGCAACCATCAATGCCCACCTATCGGCAAAATAGGAACTCGCACTCACCAACTTTCTTTGGGACAACAAAGACATTTTCACTTGGAAGCCAGCCAACATGCCAGGGGTCCCAAGAGAGTTGGTTGAGCACGGAATTGATATCAATGAAGGTTTCAAGCCTGTAAAGCAATGACTACGACGATTCTCTCCTGATAAGAAGGCAGCAATTAAAAAGGAAATTACAAAACTAATGGCAGCTGGATTCATCAGGGAAATTCTCCATCCAGATTGGCTAGCAAATCCAGTTCTAGTACAGAAAAAGAACACAGACGAGTGGCGCATGTGTGTTGACTACATAGATCTCAACAAACACTGCCCAAAAGATCCGTTCGGGCTACCACGCATTGATCAGATAGTTGATTCAACAGCAGGATCCGCCCTATTAACTTTTCTTGATTGCTATTCCGGGTATCACCAGATCGCATTAAAAGAACAAGACCAAAGCAAGACATCTTTCATCACTCTGTTCGGCGCCTACTGCTACAAGACAATGTCGTTTGGACTCAAGAATGCTGGAGCCACTTACCAAAGAGCCATCCAAACATGCCTCGGTGATCAGATCGGCGAAAACGTAGAAGCATACATGGACGACGTGGTCGTAAAAACAATGAACCTGGATACACTGATTGAAGACTTAAAACAAACCTTCAAAAACCTAAAAAGGTGGAGGTGAAAATTAAACCCAAACAAGTGTGTATTCAGAGTTCCTTCAGGACAACTACTCGGTTTCTTGGTCAGTCATCGTGGAATCGAAGCAAGCACCAAGCAAATTAGAGCAATAACCGAGATGGGCCCCCCTCGAAACATCAAATAAGTACAAAAAGTAACAGGCTGCATGGCGGCACTCAACCGTTTCATATCAAGACTCGGCGAAAAAGGGTTGCCTTTCTTTAAACTACTAAAGAAGACAGACAAGTTCGAGTGGACAGAAGAAGCCAATGAAGCTTTCAAGAAACTTAAGGCATACCTCATCTCCTCACCAGTCCTCACGCCTCCAAAGAAAGACAAAGACATGATGCTATACATTGCAGCAACTACTACTGTAGTCAGCACGGCAATAGTAGTGGAAAGAGAAGAAGAAGGACGCGTATATAAAGTACAACACCTAGTATACTATATCAGCGAAGTGCTATCAGAATCAAAAATCCGGTATCCGCATGTGCAAAAACTACTCTACACCCTACTGATTACTTCACGCAAGCTTCGTCACTACTTTGAGAGCCACAAGATTATTGTGGTGACAGATTTCCCACTAGAAGACATCTTACGCAACAAAGATGCAACAGGACGCATATCCAAGTGGGCGGTTGAACTCGGTGCTCTCCACATCGGTTTCACCCCGCGGAAAGCAATTAAATCTCAAGCCCTTGCTAATTTTGTTGCCGAATGGACAGAAATCCAACAACCCGTATCAAGTGCTATCCTTGATCATTGGAAGATGTACTTTGATGGATCACTTAAGCTAGGAGGAGCAGGTGCAGGCGTCCTCCTAATTTCACTAGATGGAAGACAACTAAAGTATGTCCTTCAGATATTATGGCAAGCCACCAACAACGAAGTAGAATATGAAGCGCTCATACATGGGCTAAGAGTGGCTATCACACTTGGAATCAAGCGACTACTCGTATACGGTGATTCGGCAGTAGTCATCAACCAAGTAAACAAAGATTGGGATTGCACCAAAGAAAACATGGTGCCTACTGTGCTGAAATCCGAAAACTCAAAAAACACTTCCAAGGACTAGAAATTCTACATGTCCTGCGGGATTCCAACATTGCAGCAGATGTTCTTGCTAAGCTTGGATCCGATAGGGCAGAGGTCCCACCCCGCATATTCATAGAGGAGTTATCAGCTCCTTCTATCAAACAACCCGATCAGACAACCACAGAACTCACAGCCAAAGGCAACTAGATTCTGGTGATCAACACATCATGGACATAGGTTTTTATTGATTACATCAAAGAGAATAAGTTGCCAGCAGAAAAACAGCAAGCCACACAAGTCATCTGCAGAAGCAAGAATTATGTCCTAGTAGGAGACAAGCTATACAGAAGAGCCGCATCATCAGGAGTACTCCTAAAATGCGTCTCATTTGAAGAAGGCAAACAAATACTAGACAAAATACACTCAGGCTACTGTGGAAATCACGCGGCTTCAAGAACACTAGTCGGCAAAGCATTCCGCACGGGTTTCTACTGGCTAACCGCTTTGAAAGACATAGAAGAACTCGTTAGAAGATGCAAAGGTTGTCAGATGTTCGCAAGACAAGCTCATGTGCCAGCCCACAACCTCATCTGCATTCCACCTGCTTGGCCTTTCTCCTGCTAGGGGTTGGATCAAGTGGGACCTCTCAAGAAAGCAAAGGGTGGTTTCGAGTACATCTTTGTAGCAATCGACAAGTTCACCAAGTGGATCGAATACAAACCACTCGCAAAATACAGCGCAGCCAAAGCAATCGAGTTCATCCAAGATATTATGCACCGCTTCAACATGCCAAATCAAATCATCACAGATTTGGGTTCTCCCTTCACAGCTACAGAATTCAAAAGTTGGGCACATGATTGTGGCTTCAGTATAGATTACGCATCAGTTGCACATCCAGAAGCCAACAGACAGGTAGAAAGGGCCAATGGACTCATACTAGCCGGATTAAAACCAAGATTGTATGAAGAACTAGTAGACTATAGGTCAAAATGGATCGAAGAACTACCCAAAGTTGTATGGGGGCTAAGGACTCAAATAAGCAGAGCCACCGGATACTCACCTTTCTTCCTGGTATACGGATCAGAAGCCGTACTACCCGCAGACCTGATCTGGACATCACCAAGGATAGAACAATACAACGAAGGAGAAGCAGAACACACCCAAAGATTAGAACTCGACAGCACAGAAGAAGTCAGAGTAAATGCTACCCTGCAATCAGCAAAATACCTACACGGACTAAGGCACCACTACAACAAGAATACTCAGTCTCGATCATTACAAGTCGGAGACTTAGCACTAAGAAGGATACAAAAAGCCGACGAGCACCACAAACTACTCAGTCCATGGGAAGGTCCTTTTATCATCGCAAAAGTCATCGGACCAGGCACATACAAGCTCATAACTGAAGACAAAAAAGATGTCAACAATACATGGCACATCAGTCAGCTACGAAGATTCTACACATAAAAACAACTCAAGGGAGAATATGTATACAAGACACAAGAGATCAACGTTCATGATCAACAAAGATACCGCAGTGTACCATTGTAACACATCAATATTCATGATCAATAAATATGATTATTTCTCGACAAACATATATCCCATGGCTCTATCCGAGTTGTCTCTTAAAATGCAAAATGGCTAAAAAGACGCCTGAGCATCCCGGCCGAGAGCAAAATAGCTGGAAAAAAATGCTTGAGCCCGCCGATGAGGGTAGCTAACAAGCTGACACCCGAAATAAAATACAAAATGGCTGAAAAACGCCTGAGCATCCCGACTGAGAGCAAAATAGCTAAAAAAACGCTTGAGCCCGCCGATGAGGGTAGCTAACAAGCTGACACCCGAAATAAAATGCAAAATGGCTGAAAAGACGCCTGAGCATCCCGGCCGAGAGCAAAATAGTTGAAAAGACACTTGAGCCCACCGATGAGGGTAGCTAACAAGCTAACACCCGAAATAAAATGCAAAATGGCTGAAAAGATGCCTGGCCGAGAGCAAAGTAGTTGAAAAGACACTTGAGCCTGCCGATGAGGGTAGCTAACAAGCTAACACCCGAAATAAAATGCAAAATGGCTGAAAATATGCCTGAGCATCCTGGCCGAGAGCAAAATAGTTGAAAAGACACTTGAGCCCGCCGATGAGGGTAGCTAACAAGCTAGAACCTAAAATAAAATCAAAACGACCGAAACTAAGCCTGGGCATAGACCCGAGCAATATCACGAGCAAGACCCACCAGCTACTTGTACCAAATAGCAAGAGGCTCGGGGGCTACACTGGAGATACCAAAGAACACAAGATCTACATATAACGAGTTGTTTACAACTCGACGAATCAAGAAAGGTCGTCAACACAAAGATCTACATACAATGAGTTGTTTACAGTGCACAAGAGAAGGCCAAACAAGCACTCGACAGATCAAGAAAGGTTGTCAACACAAGTTGTTTACTCAAACAGAAAAGTACTCGACAAATTATCCGAAGAATAGGCAGGGCATTCAGGCAAAGAAGACATTAGCAAAAAAGACCTTCATTCCAAAAAGAAGTATAATGTCATATTACAAGGCACGGGCATAAAAGTCAAATACATCAAGCCTCATCATCAGGAGAAGGGAGGACGATATTAAGATTATCTACTATCCTAGTAGCTAATTCTTCAACTTCAGGCTCCATCCTCTCAACAGCATCGATGTATTCTTGACTATCAGATTCCTCTGCTATCTTGGACAAAGAAACCGCTGGAGCAAGAACCCGGACTTGGGCCAGAACATTCTTGGTACACAGTTGAGCGCACCTCTTCATGAACTCTTGGAAACGAGTTAGAATTCGAGGAATCAACTGAGCCCAAGATTGCCCGTCATCCGCCGGAGTTCGAAGAACGTCGGCCACTGAACGAAAGGATTTCCACAAAGCCTTCCAGTTTTTAGTAGCCATCGTCAACCTGCTAGACAAGTCTTCAATGGTTTTCTGAGCCTACACAAGATCTCTATTAGCTCCACGCATGATCAACTTAGCAAGCGCAAGTTCCTCTTCAGCATGAGTGATTACCTCCTTAGCCTTGTTGTGACTTGTACGAACAAGAGTCCTCATTTCTTCAACACCCTCCAAGAGCTTCTGCTTTTCAACCTGGAGAGCTGGACGAAGCGGTAGATAACAAGTCAGCAGAAAGGAAAAGTTTGAATACAAAAAGAAACAGAAATAACCCTCAATACCGTTGCACTCGTTCTTCACGGCCTCCAAGTCTTTCATGGCCTCTGAGTTCTTTCGAGCCTCCTGAAGAGCAGCATCCCTCTGCTTCTCAATTTCAACAACCCGGGCACGAAGAGATTTTTCTCCATTCTGATGCGTTTGATGCTCAGCCTCCAGCTCAGCCCAGAGGAGATCAAGATTAGCTTTCAGGGTGCTCACCTCTGAAGACAACTTTTTCTCATTTTCAGACAAGAAAAAGAAGCCAGCGTGATCATGAGAAAAGGACTGAGCAAAAAGATACGAAGAAAAACAAAGAATAAGGACCAAAGAAAAGCAAACATCCAAAGAAGAAATGATGAAAGAGCTTACCTAGAGCTGTTCTCCAAAAGAAGTCGCAAGGGATGACAAGTCTCCCCAAACAGTAGTTAATTCCGATAACCAATGAGTGGCATCGAACTGCTGCACCACATCATCAGCAAAAGGAGGACCGCTAGAGGCAAGAGAAGGAGAAGGAGAGCCCGGCCGAGGTGAAGAAGAAATGACTAAAGCAACCTCCTAGGAAGCCAAGGCCAATCCCCCATAAGGACCCAAAGCAATGGCCATGGTCACCTCTGGGGCAGCCAAGTCTACAGCAGCGCCATCGCCAGAGAGCTTTGTAGCCCCCGCAACCACTTCACCAATAGTACGCTGCAAGTACTGAGGCTCAGTACTCGATGGCACGGCGGAGGGCTGAGAAGAAGTCAACGAAGAAGCGAGAGAAGACGAAGGACTAAAAATTGATAAAAGAAATCGCCGATGAGAACTAGGAAAAAGGAGAACAGAAGCAAAAGGATGAAGCCAGAATCTACTCACCCGGCCACTTCTTCCTCGTGAAGCCAAAAGAAGACCTCACAAGGGGGACCACAACGGCAAAAATGTCCCCGCCACTTGGCGACAGGAGCGGTATAGCCGATACCGGAGCCTCGAAAGAAGCCGGGGCCGGAGCCGCAGAAGAACTCGGCACCAGAGGTGTGGAAGAGCTCGTCACAAAGGAGCTCAACATCGGAGCTTCAGAAGAAGCCAGTGTGGGAGCCTCAGAAGAACTTATACCCGACGTCCGGTTACTTCAAAAAAGATCAAGACTAAAAGTCAAGACAAAGAGGACAAATTCAATAGAAGGGGAAGATGAAAACAACTCACCGCCGCATGATAAGGGGTACTTCATCATCCTCTTCCCCCTCGGTCTCGACCAAGGCCACCAAGGCACCCGCTGAAAAAATAATAAAAACACTCGGTTCAAGACAAAAACAAGAAAACAAAGGGACAAAGAGTATAAATATGCTCACCTAAGAGCATGCTAGCTACAACTGGAGTACCTGGAGGAGTACTTGGCTTGCGAGACTTCTTGGAAGCAGGCAGGCCAGATGAAGACCCATCCGTTCGCCCCCTCTTCGAGACACTACGAGGACCGCGGGGGACTAGACGAGGAATATATTCTTCATATACATCAACAAATCCGGAAGAAACTCCAGGAAATGCTATGGAGATTGGGGACTTAGTGGTTGTAGAAGCTACGGCGAGTTCCTTCCTAGTTTTCGCCATGACAGGGGGAACAACAAGAGAAGGGATCAGGTCAACAAAGTTGCGCCCAAATTCCTACGAAAAAGAATAAGACAACAAGACAAGGAAAAGATAAACAAAGAAAGATACAGCAAGAATACATAAAGTACCCGAACAAAGAGAAAACAACTTACAGCTGGAGGTGGGTTGTTGGCAGAGAACTCGGAGATAGTAAGCGGGACAACGCTTGCTCCTTTCAGCATCTTCTGGAGACGCTTGAGTACCTCCTCATCGGTCAGCTCAAGAGCTGGGACCATGCGTGAAGGATCCTCAGCCCTAGAGTACTCGAAGCCAAGGTGCTCCCGCTCCTTCAAAGGCTGAACTCGGTGATGAAGGAAACTCGAGACAATACCAAAATCGGTTAAACCCTGTTATTTCAGCATACTAATCCTATCAAGGAGTGGCTGGATTGCCTGGACCTCAGCGAGCGACACAGGGTTCTTATCCCATCGGTCATTAACCATGGGACCAGATCTAGAGTGGACAGCAAGGGAAGGGATCAGATTGGCAGCATAAAACCAGTCGGCACGCCAATCCCTTATAGAATCGACCAGGTCATAGTCCAAGAACTTGCTCTTAAGACCCTAGCAAAATTGAATCCTACAACCACCGAGAACGCTGGTTTCTTCATGGCGGGGTTGGGGTTTCAGGTGGAAGAAGTAACAGAATAGAGAAAGAGAAGGGGGAATTCCAAGGAAAGCTTCACAAAGATGAACAAAAACAGAAAGGTGAAGAACTGCATTAGGAGCGAGATGGTTTAAGAAAATCCCAAAATAGCTAAGAAATTGATGAAGAAAAGCAGAGGCGGGAAGGCAAAGTCCAGCGTGAATGAAAGAGACAAAAAGAACGATCTCACCGGGACCTAGAGCGGGAACCCGATGCTCGCCTGGAACTCTCCATTCAGCGAAAGCCTTGCTCTAGATCAAGTCGTCGCTGACAAGCTCGCGGAGCTGCTCTTCGATGGTTGTCGGAGTTGGCCAAGACTTCTGGGCGGCCCTCATGGCAACAAACTCCTGATTCACGATCACGGAGAGTGACGACTCCTCGTCCATGAAAGAAGACTGGGACTTACTTGCGGTTTTCTTCTTGCCCATGTACTAACGGAGGCAAAAAGCAATTAGGGCAAAAGAAAGCCTAGATGGCGGCGCTAAAGATGGCGGTGGCTATGGCGACGGCGGATGACTGAAGGCTAGGGTTTGAAGGTAAGAGAAAGGCAGTAAAGAAAAAGAAGATGAATGGCCTTTAGATAGATTTTATAGTGTTAAAAATGGCCCACCAGGCCCGTTAAAGCACCATGTGAGAACGCATCGGTCCATTTACTGACACAGCTAAAATGATGGAGGGCACAAATCCACACAACGGTACAATTCAATGGGCAGATTTTGGACTTATCCATCCAGCACTACTACGGAGCTATCAGATAACTGCAAGAACAACCTATCAACAAAGAAGAAAAGGACAACTTCACAAGGAACATAAGAACTCAGTTGTTACGAGAAGAACTCAGGAATATCATGAGCAACCGGAACTACAGCAAAAAAGTAAATAACAACTCAGAAGACAAAGATTATTTCCATTACAAGCGACTTCAAAAATAGAAGATTACAAATCTTACAAGACCCAACGTACTCGATACCACAAAAAGTAAAGTAGCAAAGAAGAACACGGACACGGCTAGGCTCTAGAACGACTACGTGTCCCAAATTGCTACTCGGAAGGACAAACCACCATCGGCTACACTGTTTTCTTCAAAAGACGAACACAGTGCATCCAAGGCGGAAATCAGCAACACGACTGGACAACACAGAGCAGAGAAGGCCAGCAGGCATCTGTCTACCCAAGACTGATGCGATGCTAGATATGGTGTTGATCTGCACCGAACAGTCTCAAGACAGGCGACAAAGATCAACCCAGAACTGCCAGATGAAGGAACAAAGTCTACATCACAAGACTTCCTCCAACTACCGCCACGCACATCCTGGTACATTGCTGCTGTGCGATTAGCCTACCTCTAATCCCTATCACAAGACTCCCTCCAACTACAAACAAGGCACACAGGAACTACGGAACCTACCTGGGGGCTGCTCTACTTCACAAACTACCATGTTAGTGATCACAAAGGTTTCAACAGAATGTTCAATGGATGAAAGCAAGCACTCTAGGAGGGTTTTTATAGACCAAAGGAGCGGTGCACATGGACTAGGAGTACCAACAAAATAAGACTAACAAAGGACACAGTGAAAAAGACATGACTCAATAATGGAAGACTCAGGCGAGAGGGAACAGTACTCGAAGACAAGCATATTCGGAAGAATATACCGACACAGTACAACCCGTGAACAAAAGGCATTCAAACTCAACCACCACCATACTACTACATCTGACAATAGCAGACTACCAGAGAATATGCCAAAACCCTGCTTCCGAGTTCTTCCCGAATAAAACAATCCGGATATATGCTCAGGGACTACAAAAGGAGAGGTATACGGTTCTATCAAACAACTCGGATACAAGACCCTCCAACTCTTTGTTCCAAATAGCAAGAGGCTCGGGGGCTACACTCAGTGAGTGTACTTTTTTTGAAAAAAGCGCACGTCACCAAAAAGACTTCTTCAAGACAAGACCCTCCAACTCTTTGTTCTAAATAGCAAGAGACTCGGGGGCTACACTCAGTTAGTGCACTTTTTTTCGAAAAAGCACACGTCACCAAAAAGACTTCTTCAAGACAAGACCCTCTAGCTCCTTGTTCCAAACAGCAAGAGGCTTGGGGGCTACACCCAGATGGATGTATTTTTTCTTCAAAATAGCATGCACCACTCAAAGATCTCAAGAAGCGCTACATGGTTTCACTCAAGAAAGCACTCGGACGACGCTTGTTCCTACTCGACAAGACCTGAAGGAACAAGACGAGGCTTCTAGAACTCAACCATGAAGTGCTCGGGGGCTTGTCGGTACGGGACCCATAGGATACCCCGCAAGGAAGGAAGAAGACCTAGTCCAATTAGGATTCTCCTCCTGCAATCTTAGTAGTAGTATTACTCTGTAATCCTACTAGGAACTCTCATTGTAAACCGACTAGGTTTCTGGTCTCCGGACTATATAAAGGAGGGCAAGGCACCTTAGATGGGGGAGTTCAATAGAACAATTGTACGACATGACATTTTACAATCAATCCAATGCAAAGGCTAAGGACGACTGGACGTAGGGTTATTACTCGATCCACGATCGAGGGCCTGAACTAGGATAAATCGACTGTCTCTTGCGTTAACCATCGAGTTCAGCATACGCCGAAGCCCGAACATACTGCCCCGGGTACCCCCTTGGCAGGCTATCGATGGTCAAACATCAACAGGGTCCCCAGGGCAGTATGTTCGGGCTTCGACATATGCAGAACTCGATGGTAAACGCAAGAGACAGTCGATTTATCCTGGTTCGAGCCCTCGATCTCTGATCGAGTAATAGCCCTACGTCCAGTCGGCGTTAGCCTTTGCGTTGGATTGATTGTAAAGTGTTGTGTTGTACAATTGTTCTCTTAACTCCCGATCTAAGGAGCCCTGCCCTCCTTTATATAGTCAGGAGGCCAGAGTCCTAGTTGGTTTATAATGAGAGTTCCTAGTAGGATTACAGAATAATACTACTACTAAGATTATAGGGGAAGAATTCTAGTTAGACTAGTTCTTCTCCCTTCCTTGCGGGGTATCTCGTGGGTCCCGCACTGACAAGCCCCCGAGCACTTCATGGTTGAGTTCTGGAAGCCTCGTCTTGTTCCTTCAAGTCTTATCGAGCAGGAACAAGCGTCGTTCTAGTGCTTTCTTGAGCGAAACCATGTAGCGCTTCGTGAGATCTTCGCGTGGTGTGTACCTTTTTGAAGAAAAAAGTACTCCCATTTGGATGTAGCCCTCGAGCCTCTTGCTATTTGGCACAAGGAGCTTGAGGGTCTTTTCTTGAAATTGCCCTGATTCTTCGTCGAAGGGTTCCCGAGCATATACCCGGGTTCTTTGTCGAAAAGACCTCGGATTTAGCTATGTCTAGGTTCTTTTTGTCAAAAAGAGCTCGAATAAAGCTATGTCCAGGTTCTTTCTTATCGTGTGGCCCTGAAGTCGTCTGTCCTAAAGATGTCTTTTGAGTGACGTGTGCTTTTTTGAAGGAAAAAGTGCACTCACTGAGTGTAGTCCCCGAGCCTCTTGCTATTTGGAACAAAAAGTTGGAGGGTCTTGAATCTGAGCTTTTCGAAAGAACTGTATACCTCTCCTGTTGCAGCCCCCGAGCATATATCCGGGTTGTTTTGTTCAGGAAGAACTCGGATGCAGGGTCTTGGCATATTTTCTGGTAGTCTGCTATTATCAGATGTAGTTATATGGTGGTGGTTGAGTGTGAATGCTGTTTGTTCACGAGTTGTATAGTGTTGGTATATCCTTTCGAATATGCTTGTCCTTGGGTACTATTCCTTCACGCCTGAGTCCTCTTTCATTGAATTCTATCTTTTCACTGTGTCCTTTGTTAGGCTTATTTCGTTGGTGCTCCTGGTCCATGTGCACCGCTCCTTCGGTCTATAAATACCCTCCTGGAGTGTTGTTTTGATTCATTGAGCGTTTTGTTGCTTGTTCTGAAGTCTCTGTAGTCATGAATATGGTAGTTTGTGAAGTAGAGCAGCCCTCGGGCGTATTTTGCAGTTCTTGTGTGTCTTGTTGTAGCTGGAGGGAGTCTTGTGATAGGGATTAGAGGTAGGCTAATCCCGCAGCAGCATCGTACTTGGAAGTACGTGGCGATAGTTGGAGGGAGTCTTGTGATGTGGTATGCGATCCTTCATCTGGCAGGTCTGGGTTGATCCTCGTTGCCTGCCCTAAGACTGTCCGGTGTAGATCAGCATCATATCCAGCATCACATCAGACTTGGGTAGACAGATGCCTGCCGGCCTTCTCTGCTCCATGTTGCCCTGCCGTGCTATTGATTTCTGCCTTGGATGCGCTGCGCCCGTCCTTTGAAGAAAACAGTGTAGCCGAGGGCGGTTTGTCTTGCCGAGTAGCAATTTGGAACACGTAGTTGTTCCAGAGCCTAGCCGTGTCTGGGTTCCTCTTTGCTACTTTGCTTTTTATGGTATCGAGTTCGTTGGGTCTTGTAAGATGTGTAATCTTATATTTTTGAAACTAGTTATAATGGAAAGAATCTTGTCTTCTGAGTTGCAATTCTTTATTTTCCTAGTGTCCCAGTTGTTGATAAGATTTCTGAGTTCTTTCTGTAAGGACCGGGTCATTGTGCTCCTTGTGAGATAACCCTTCTTTGCTCTATTGTTGATGAGTTCTTTTTGTGGTGATATGATAATTCTGCCGTGGTGCTGGATGGATAAGTCTGAAATCTGCCCGTTGAACTGTACCGTTGTGTGGATTTGAGCCATCCATCATTTTCGCTGCGTTGGTAAATGGATCGTTGCGTCCTCATGCCGTGTTAAAACGGACCTTATGGGCCGTGTTTTTACCGGTGTAAAATCTATTTAAAGGCCTTTCTCCTCCTTTTCTTTGGTACCCTGCCTTTGCCTTGAAAACCCTAGCCTTTGCAACTCCGCCGTCGCCATTGCTGCCGCCATCCGAGCACCGCCTTCCGAGCCTTCTCTTTCCCTAGTGCCTTTTTGCCTCTGTTAGTACATGGGTAGGAAGAAAGCCGCGAGCAAGTCCCAGGCAACCTTCGTGGATGAGGAGTCATCACTTTCCGTGATCGAGAACCAAGAGTTCATGGCCATGAGGGATGCCCAGAAGGCCTGGCCGGCTCCGACAATGACTAAAGACCAGCTTCGCGAGCTTGTTAGCGATGGTCTGATCTAGAGCAAGGACATTGCTGAATGGAGAGCTCCAGGCGAGCATCGGGTCCCTGCTCCAGGTCCTAGTGAGATTATTCTTTTCGTCTCCTTTATCCATGCTGGACTTTGCCTTCCTGCTTCCACCTTCCTTCATCAATTTCTCAGTTATTTTGGGGTTAGTCTGAACCATCTAACTCCTAATGCCGTCCTCCATCTTTCTATTTTTGTTCATCTTTGTGAAACTTTCCTTGGAATTCCTCCTTCTCTTTCTCTCTTCCGTCACTTCTTTCGTCTGAAGCCTCAACCCCGCCGCGAAGACACCAATGTTCTTGGTGGCTATGGGATTTAGTTTCGTCAGGGTTTCAAAAGCAAATTCTTTGACTATGACCTGGTTGATTCTATGAGGGATTGGCGTGTCGACTGGTTTTATGCCACCAATTTGATTCCCCCTCTCACTGTTCATTCTAGATCTGGTCCCTCGATTAATGACCGTTGGGAAAAGATCCCTCTGACGTCGAATGAGCTCCAAGCAATCCAGCCGTTTCTTGAGAGGATAAGTACTCTGAAACAGTAGGGCTTGACCGGCTTCGGTATCGTCTCAAGTTTTCTTTGCCGTCGTGTTCAGCCTCTGAAGGAGCGAGAGAACTTCGGTTTCGAGTACTCTAGGGCTGAGGATCCTTCTCGTATGGTCCTTGCCCTTGAGTTGACTGACGAGGAGGTACTCGAGCATCTTCAGAAGATGCTAAAAGGAGCAAGCATTGTCCCGCTTACTGTCTCCAAGTACCGTGCAAACAACCCACCTCCAGCTGTAAGTTGTTTTTTCTTTGTGCGGGTACTTTTTGTATTTCTTTTGCTGTACCCATTTTTGCTTAATCTTCCTTGTCTTGTTGTTTTATTCTTTTTGTAGGAATTGGGGCATAATTTTGTTGATCCAATCCCCCTTGATGCCTGCCCTGCCATTATGGGGACTGGGGATAGTCTTGCTGGGGCATCTTTAACCAGTAAGTTTCAAACCACCACAATGTTTCCTGGTGTTTCTTCCATGGTTTCTAATGTATATGTGGAGTATGTTCCTCGTCCAGTTCCTCGAGGCCCTCGCAGTGTCGGAAAGAGGGGGCGAGCTAAAAGTTCTTCTGGTTTGTCTTCTACCAAGAAGTCTTGCCAGTCGAGTACTCGTCCAGGTACTCCAGTTGTAGCTAGCATGCTCTTAGGTGAGCATATTAATGTGCTCTACCCCTTTGTTTTCTGTTTGTCTGTAACTGAGTACTTTTGTCCTTTTTCAGCTGGTGCTTTGGCGACCTTGGTCGAGAGTGAGGAGGAAGAGGACGATGATGCTTCCCTTCTTACTCGTCGGTGAGTTGTTTTCTTGCTTTCCTGTAGTTGAAACCTTCTTTTTGTTCTGACTTTGGTCTTCATCTCTTTGTAGTAAGCGGTCATCGGGTACAAGTTCTTCTGGGGCACCGGCACCGAGTTCCTCTGGGATTGCGGTACTGAGTTCCTCTGGGGCTCCGGTGCTGAGTTCTTCTGGGGTTCTGGTACTGGCTACACCGCTCCTGCCGTAGAGTGGCGGTGACGTCTTTGCTGCCATAGTCCCACCTTTAAAGTCTTCTTTTGGTTTTATGAAGAAGAAGATAGCTGAGTAAGTGATTCCTTGTTATGCTTCTTTGTTTCTCTCTCTGTTTTTCCCTGACTCACATTCTTATCGTCGATTTTTCTGATGATTTTGCAGACCCTCACCTTCCCTTAACCCTCTACTGACTTCTTCTAAGTCCTTTGACCCGCCTCTGTGTGTTGAGTCTCAGGGCTTGGAATGTTCGGTCAGCGAGGTAGCTGTGGGGGAAGCTGGGTTCCCTGCTACTGCTGATCCTATTGCTTCGGAGGTGACCGTGGCCACGGCGGTGGGTACTTCTAGGGAGGTAGCCGGGGCTTCCTAGGATACAGCCCTGGTTTTGCCTTCTCTGCTTGTGCCGGCTTCTCCCTCTGCTCCCCTTGGAACCAGCAGTCAGTGTTTGGACGACGATGTGTTGCTGCAGTTCAATGCCACCCATCGTCTGTCAGAGTTAACTGCTGCCTAGGGGCCTTTCAACTTCCTTTGGTGAAAAGCTTCAGGTGAGTTTTTTTGGAGTTCTTTCTTTGGATGTTCGATCTTCGTTTTCTTCTTATGCCTTTTCTCTCTCTCTCTTTGTTAATCTTTCTCTCGAGATCATACCGGCTTCTTTTTCTCATCCAAAAACGAGAAGAAGTTGTCTTCTAAGGTAAGCGCCCTGAAGGCCGAGCTTGACCTCCTCGGGGCCGAGTTGGAGACCGAGCGTCAGATGCACCAAAAGGAGGAGAAAACTCTTCGTGCCCGGGTGGTAGAGGTAGAGAAGCAGAAGGATGCTGCGAAGAATGAGTGCAAAGGTATTGCGGGTTCTTTTGTTTCCTTTTGTATTCTGGCTTCCCTTTCTGCTAACTTTTGGTTTTTTCTTTTGTACTCTGATTTTCCTTTCTGCTGACTTGTTTCTGTTGCCTGGTCTAGCTCTCCAAGTTGAAAAGCAGAAGCTCTTGGAGGGTCTTGAGGAAATGAAGACCACTGCCCACAATACTCACAACAGGGCTGAGGAGGTAATTACTCGTGCTAAGGAAGAACTCACGCTTGCTAAATTGATTAGGCGTGGGGCTAATAGAGATCTTGTGTAGGCTCAAAAGACTATTCAAGACTTGTCTAGTAAGTTGGCGACGGCTACTGAAAACTGGAATGCTTTGTGGAAATCATTTCGGTCAGTAGCCGGTCTCCTCCGAACTTCAGCGGATGATGGTCATTCTTGGGCTCAATTCATTCCCCAAGTGCTGACCCATTTCTAGGAGTTCGTGAAGAGGTGTGCCCATCTTTGCACCAGGAACGTTCTTGCCTAGTTCCAGGTTCTTTCTCTGGATTTTCTTTTGTCCAAGGTTGCCGATGAAGCCGAGAGCCAAGAGTACCTCGATGCTGTTGAGAGGTTAGAGCCTGAGGTCGATGACTTAGCCAGGAAGATTGTAGATAATCTTAATATTGATGTTTCTACTCCTGATGACAATGCTTGAATGTAATCGACCTTTGCACTCTAACTTTTGTAATAGAATACATATACTCTTTCTTGAATGAAGATCCTTTATCTTTGTTGTTGTCTTCTTTGTCTGGATGTCTAATCCTTGCTTACTCTTTAAATGTGTTGTCCAAGTGATCATAATTTTCTCCGAGTAGCTATCTGTTCTGACTTTCATTTGCGTTGTATAAACCACTCGGTGTATGTAGATTGTTGTATTTGACAAATTTTCTTGATTTGCCGAGTACTTGTCTAGCTTTCGTTTGTGTCGTGTGAAACAACTCGGTGTAGATCATTGTCTTGACAAACTTTGTGTTCTTGTTAGTACTGAAAAGACTTAGGATCGGTGATCTCAGCTTTTTTGCTTAACTTGAGATGTGATCAGCATCTGGTGTAGCCCCTGAGCACTTCATGGTTGAGCTTGGGAAGCCTCGCCTTGTTCCTTCAGGTCTTGCTGAGCAGGTACAGGTGTTGTCCAAGTGCTTTTCTGAGCGAAACTATGTGGCGCTTCTTGGGGTCTTCTGAGTGTAGCCCCCGAGCCTCTTGCTCTTTGGCACAAGGAGTTGGAGGGTCTTGTCTTGAAATTGCTTTGATTTATGTTCAGGCTTAGTTTCTGTTGTTTTGCTTTTTGGTTTGGGTGTTAGCTTATTAGCTACCCTCATCGACAGGCTCAAGCATCTTTCCAGCTCTTTTGCTCTTGGCTGGTATGCTTAGGCGTCTTTTTAGCCATTTTGCTTTTTGGTTCGGGTGTCAGCTTATTAGCTACCCTCATCGGCGGGCTCAAGCATGTTTTTAGCTCTTTTTCTCTCGGCCGGAATGCTCAGGCGTCTTTTCAGCCATTTTGCTCTTTGGTTCAGGTGTTAGCTTATTAGCTACCCTCATCGGCGGGCTCAAGCATGTTTTTGGCTCTTTTGCTCTCGGCCGGTATGCTCAGGCGTCTTTTCAGCCATTTTGCTTTTTGGTTTGGGTGTTAGCTTATTAGCTACCCTCATCGGCGGGCTCAAGCATGTTTTCAGCTCTTTTGCTCTCGGCCGGTATGCTCAGGCGTCTTTTTAGCCATTTTGCTTTTTAGTTCGGGTGTTAGCTTATTAGCTACCCTCATCGGTAGGCTCAAGCATGTTTTCAGCTATTTT
This sequence comes from Miscanthus floridulus, assembly GCF_019320115.1. Classification (NCBI taxonomy): domain Eukaryota; kingdom Viridiplantae; phylum Streptophyta; class Magnoliopsida; order Poales; family Poaceae; genus Miscanthus; species Miscanthus floridulus. Next base: position 36,942,017 of record NC_089596.1, read on the forward strand.
GCTCTCGGCCGGTATGCTCAGGCGTCTTTTCAGCCATTTTGCTTTTTAGTTCGGGTGTTAGCTTATTAGCTACCCTCATCGGCGGGCCCAAGCATGTTTTCAGCTCTTTTGCTCTCGGCCGGTATGCTCAGGCGTCTTTTCAGCCATTTTGCTTTTTGTTCGTATTGGAAACAACTCGGGGAAAGCCATAATGAGACATATGTTTGTCGAGAAAGAACCATCTTTATTGAGCATGAATATTGATAGGTCACAATAGTACATATGTTGTTGATGAGCGCTATCTTTGTTGACCATGAACGTTGATCTCTTGTGTCTTGTATACATATTTTCCCTTGAGTTGTTTTCATGCGTAGAATCTTCGTAGCTGACTGATGTGCCATGTATTGTTGACTTCTTTTCCGTCTTCGGTTATCAGCTTGTATGTGCCCAGTCTGATGACCTTTGTGACGATAAATGGACCTTCCCATGGACTGAGTAGTTTATGGCGTTCGTCGGTTTTTTGTATTCTTCTTAGTACTAGGTCTCCGACTTGTAATGATCGAGACTGGGTATTCTTGTTGTAGTGGCGTCTTAGTCCTTGGAGGTATCTTGCTGATTGAAGGGTAGCGTTTACTCTGACTTCTTCTGTACTGTCAAGTTCTAATCTTTGGTGTGTTCTGCTTCTCCTTCGTCGTATTGTTCTATCCTTAGTGACGTCCAGATCAAGTCTACAGGTAGTATGGCTTCTGATCTGTAAACCAGGAAGAAAGGTGAGTATCCGGTGGCTCTACTTATTTGAGTCCATAGCCCCCATACGACCTTGGGTAATTCTTCAACCCATTTTGATCCATAGTCTACTAGTTCGTCATACAATCTTGGTTTTAATCTAGCTAGTATGAGTCCGTTTGCCCTTTTGACCTATCTGTTGGCCTCTGGATGTGCGATTGATGCGTAATCTATTCTGAAGCCGTAGTCCTATGCCCAACTTTGGAATTCTATGACTGTAAAGGGAGAGCCTAAATCTGTGATTATTCGATTGGGCATGCCGAATCTGTGCATAATGTCTTGGATGAACTCGACTGCTTTGGCTATGCTGTATTTTGCGAGTGGTTTGTATTCGATCCACTTGGTGAACTTGTCAATTGCTACGAAGATGTACTCAAAACCGCCCTTTGCTTTCTTGAGAGGTCCTACTTGATCCAGCCCCCAGCAAGAGAAAGGCCAAGCAGGTGGGATGCAGATGAGATTATGAGCTAGCACATGAGCTTATCTTGCGAACATTTGACAACCTTTGCATTTTCTAACAAGTTCTTCTGCATCTTTCAAAGCGGTTGGCCAGTAGTAACCAGTGCGGAATGCTTTTCCGACTAGTGTTCTAGAAGCGGCGTGATTTCCACAGCAACCTGAGTATATTTCGTCTAGGATCTCTTTGCCCTCTTCAAATGAGACACATTTTAGGAGTACTCCTGATGATGCGGCTCTTCTGTAGAGCTTGTCTCCTACTAGGACGTAGTTTTTGCTTCTGCAAACAACTCGGGTAGCTTCTTCTTTTTCTGTTGGCAACTTATTTTCTTTCATGTAATTAATAAAAACCTGGGTCCATGAAGTGGTGATTACCAAGATCTGGGTGTCTTTGGCTGAGATTTTAGGGGTTATCTCACCGGGTTGTTTGATAGAGGGGCTGATAACTCCTCTATGAATACACTGGGTGGGACCTTCACCCTGTCTGATCCTAGCTTGGCAAGGATGTCTACCGCAATATTAGAATCACGTAGGACATGTAGAATTTCTAATCCTTGAAAATGTTTTTTGAGCTTTAGTATTTCAGCATAGTAAGCGCCCATGTTTTCTTTGGTGCAGTCCCAATCTTTGTTGACTTGATTGATTACCACTGCTGAATCACCGTAAACGAGTAAACGCTTGATTCCGAGGGTAATTGCCACTCGTAGCCCATGGATGAGGTCTTCGTATTCTGCTTCATTGTTTGTAGCTTGCCATAGAATCTGAAGGACGTACTTGAGTTGCTTTCTATCTGGAGAAATTAGGAGGACACCTGCACCGGCTCTGCCTAGCTTGAGTGATCCATCAAAGTACATCTTCCAATGATCAAGGATGGTACTTGACATAGGCTGTTGAATTTCTATCCATTCGGCAACAAAATCAGCTAGGGCTTGTAATTTAATTACCTTTCATGGGGTGAAATCGATATTGAGAGCACCAAGTTCAACTGCCCACTTAGATATGCGCCCTGTTGCGTCTCTGTTGTGTAAGATGTCTCCGAGTGAGAAATCTGTCACCATGGTAATCTTGTGGCTTACAAAATAGTGGTAAAGCTTGCGTGAAGTGATCAGGAGGGCGTAGAGTAGTTTTTGCACATGTGGGTACCGGATTTTTGATTCTGACAGTACTTCGCTGATGTAGTATACGGGACGTTGTGCTTTATATGCGTGCCCTTCTTCTTCTTCTCTTTCCACGACTATCGCTGTACTGATCACAGTAGAAGTCGACGCAATGTATAGCATCATGTCTTCGTATCTCTTTGGAGGTGTGAGAATAGGCGATTATGTGAGGTATGCTCTAAGTCTTTTAAAAGCTTTGTTGGCTTCCTCTGACCACTCGAACTTGTCTGTCTTCTTTAGCAATTTAAAGAAAGGTAACCCTTTTTCGCCGAGTCTTGATATGAAACGATTAAAGGCCGCCATGCAGCCTGTTAGCTTCTGCACATCTTTGATACTTCGAGGAGGGCCCATCTCTGTTATGGCTCGAATTTGCTTGGCGCTTGCTTCGATTCCACGATGACTGACCAGGAATCCAAGTAGTTGTCCTGAAGGAACTCCGAATACACATTTGTTTGGATTCAATTTCCACCTCCATCTTTTCAGGTTTTCGAAGGTTTGCTTTAGGTCTTCAATTAGTGTATCCGGGTTCTTTGTCTTTACCACTACGTCATCCACGTATGCTTCTACATTTTCGCCGATCTGATCATCGAGGCATGTTTGGATAGCTCTTTGGTAAGTCACACCAGCATTTTTTAGTCCAAATGACATAGTTTTGTAGCAGTAGGCACCGAATGGAGTGATGAAAGATGTCTTGCTCTGGTCTTTTTCCTTTAATGCAATCTGGTGATATCCTGAATAGCAATCAAGGAAGGATAATAGGGCAGATCCTGCTGTTGAATCAACTATCTGATCAATGCGTGGTAGTCCGAATGGATCTTTCAGGCAGTGTTTGTTGAGATCTGTGTAGTCGACACACATGTGCCACTCGTCCATATTCTTTTTCTATACCAGAACTGGGTTTGCTAGCCAATCTGGATGGAGATTTCTCTGATGAATCTGGCTGCCATTAGTTTTGTAATTTCCTTTTTAATTGCTGCCTTCTTGTCTGGTGAGAACCGTCGTAGTCGTTGCTTCACAGGCTTGGAGCCTTTATTGATATCAATTCTGTGCTCAGCCAACTCTCTTGGGACCCCTGGCATGTCAGCTGGCTTCCAAGCGAAGATATCTTTGTTGTCCCGAAGAATGTTGGTGAGCGCGAGTTCCTATTTTGCCGACAGGTGGGCGCTGATGGTTGCCGTTTTTGAGGGATCACCGGTGCCCAGGTCGATTTGCTTGACGTTGGCTTCTTTTGGTGGTGCTAGGATGCTGGGTTTTTTAGCCAGTATCTCTAGCTCTTCTGGGCTCATTTCTACTGCAACAGTGGTTATTTCTTTTCTTCTATCATTGGCCTGTGCTTTTGCTGCAATTTGGATTGCCTAAACATCACAGTCAAATGCGCGCTTCAAATCACTCCAAAGAGAGAGAACACCGTTAGGCCCTGGCATCTTAAGCAACAGGTACGGATAATGCGGTATTGCCATGAATTTTGCTAGTGCTGGGTGCCTGAGGATTGTGTCGTATGATGAATCAAAGTCTACAACTTCAAACTTGATGAACTCTGTATGGTAGTTCGAGGGAGTCCCAAATGTAACTGGTAGAGTAATTTGTCCAAGTGACATGGCTGCCTTGCCGGGTACTATGCCATAAAAAGGTGTACTTGTTGGTGTAATCATCCCAGCGAGTTGTAGTCCCATCTTCCTTAGTGTTTCTGAAAAGATGATGTTGAGTCCAGCTCCCTCGTCGATTAGTATTTTGGTGACAGTCATTCTGGCAATAGTTGGATCTAGAACCAGTGGGTAATGGTCTGCATTTCCTACGCTGGTCCATTGGTCTTCTCTTGAAAATTGGATTGGATACTCTGACCAATTGAGATATCTTGGTGTAGCAGGTTCTGCTGCCATGATAGTTCGTAACGCTAGCTTTTCTTGATGTTTGCTTCTGGAATCTGGAACCCCGGCAAAGATTACTGCCAATGTCCCCCTGGATTTTTGGAATCCCTTGTCTTCATGGTTGTCATCTTCTTTTTTCTGATTGCCTTCTTTGGTATTCTCCTTACTATCTTTCCTTGTGTATCGATCTTTAAAGGTGTAGCAATTTCCGATGGTGTGATTTCCTTTGGGGTGCAAGGGGCAACGTATGTTCTCAATGTCGTCATATCTTATGGGCTTGGAAAATTTCCTTGATTTGTCGGTCACTGCTACAATGTTGTCTAGACCACGCTTTCTTTCCTGATGTCTGTTGTTTCGAGGATTTTGCCTGTCCAGGTTGTCTCTGTTATTTCTATGCGGGAATCTTTCTCGTGTCTTTTCCTCTGCGGTAATCATCTTTTCCACTATTCGTCTAAATTCTTCATTATTTCTTGGATTTTCTTTGCAGAAGTCTTGAAATTGCCACCTAGCCATGATTCTATGAGAGAAAGCTTCGATTACTTCTCGCTGTGTGATGTCATGTACTTGAGCTCATAGTTCACCAAATCATCGATAGTAATTTCTAAGACTTTCACCTCCTTTCTGCTTGAGTCCTTTTAACTCTGCGTGGGTGATTGGGTGTGTAATAATACCCGTGAAATTTTCACAGAAAGCTCTTTGCAAGTCCTCCCAATTTCTGATTGATCCTGGATTCAATTTGTCAAACCATTGAAGTGGCATGGTTTCTAGGGCCATGGGAAAGAACAAGGTCTTGATGTCATTGTCTCCACCAGCCAATTCAATCGATTGCAAGTAAATCCTGAGCCACTGCCTTGGTTTGGTCTTGCCATCATACTTGGAGTGGTTGGATGGCTTGAACTTGTGAGGCAGTCGTATTGAAGCAAGTCTGTTTGCAAAATAGGGGAATCTATCGTGCATTCTGGCTTCTGTGTATTCTGATTCCGTGCCCCCTTCTTGCCAACTATTGTCTTGGTGAGAGTAGTTCTACGTGGTCGTCCAAGTAGGTGCTTTGCTTCTGGCCTTTCTTGGTTGTTCGACCCGGTCATTTTGACTATGGTTTCTTGTACTTTCTCTATTGTGACTTCCACTTGGTCCAAGTCTCTCAAAGGCGGACTTCCTTTGATTTTGATCTTCCTGTTCATGAGATATTGCCCTTCCATCATGCGTCCTAAAGACTATTGGTCAGAGGAAGTCTCGGAGTTGTTCTTGTTTTTCATTAGGGTGTGAAGTCACCCTGAGTTCTTCTAGTGCTTCTCAGATCTTATCGTAGGGTGTATTCGCTGCTCGTCCTTCTTTGACCTCTCGCTCTGATTTTCTTCTATTGTACTCGGCTAGGTCTGACTCATATTTGATCCAAGTATCCTTTCGTTGCTTAGCATGGCGTTGACGCCCTTGTTTCAATTTGTTCTTTCTCTCTCTCGCTTGCCTCTGACTCTTAGTCTCACCATCATGCCCCTGGATAAATGGTGATATGTTGGATTCGGATTCATCTAATGTCGGGTGCTTCTAGGGGGACCAATGGTGATCGAGGATGGTGGATCATGAATACTTCTCTAGCATGAGTTATTCTGTCATCGTCTTTGGTTTCCGTGCTGCTAGAGTTGTTGATAACTTTAGTAGAGGCTTCAAGGTCATAGATCGAGTCTCCTTCTTGGTAGGGTAGAGCTGTTGTTGTCGCGTTGTCGACTAGTTGAGTGCCGCTATCCTCAGGAACGGAACCCGGCCAGTGGATGATGCAGTCTTGAGATGTTATAGTTAAGACGAGACCTTCCTGGGCTCCTTTCAGTGGCATTCTAAGCACCAGATTGGTGGATCCTTTGGGCCGTGTTCAATAAGATGTTGCCATGTTGTGGAGTCCGAATGGAAGAGGACTCGACTTCTTTAAAGTACTCTGAGTGTACTCCGAGTAGTATTCTTGATAGGTTGATGTCATGTTCCTGAGCCTTGTCGGAAAAGAACTCGGTTTTTTGAAAGAACTCGGATAAGACTCCGTCTCGGAAGCGGATCCTGAGTTTGAATTGGATGTGTGAAGTCATGAAATCTGAGTTGGATTGGAGATCACGAGCTACGTGAATCTTCCGACAAGCTGATCTGTCATTGTCGCCATAATAGAAAAGTCCTAATGATGATCTAAATCTTTGAGGAGATGGCCTTGGAGCTTGCCATCATCGCCTGCCTCGCCGATCCATGAACCGAAGATGAAGGTTAATCCCATCGAGAAGATCATGTGGTCGAGGTCCATCGAGCTCTTGGATGCAAAGTCGCTGAAAGCCCCTACCTGGCACGCCAGCTGTCGATGTTTGACCACCGATAGCCTGCCACGGGGGTCCCCGGGGCAGTATGTTCAGGCTTCGGCATACGTAGAACTCGACAGTAAATGCAAGAGACAGTTGATTTATCCTGGTTCAGGCCCTCGATCTCTGATTGAGTAATAGCCCTACGTCCAGTCGGCGTTAGCCTTTGCGTTGGATTGATTGTAAAGTGTTGTGTTGTACAATTGTTCTCTTAACTCCCGATCTAAGGAGCCCTGCCCTCCTTTATATAGTTAGGAGGCCAGAGTCCTAGTTGGTTTACAATGAGAGTTCCTAGTAGGATTATAGAATAATACTACTACTAAGATTACAGGGGAAGAATCCTAGTTAGACTAGTTCTTCTCCCTTCCTTGCGGGGTATCCCATGGGTCCCGCACTGACAATACTGCTAGAGGAGCTTACAGTTAAGGAAGATCTTACATATGAGGAATTTTCGGTAAAGATTTTGGAAACGGCAGAAAGAGTTACAAGGAGCCGAGTTATAAAGATGTGTAAGGTTCAGTGGAATCGGTATACAGAAGATGAGGCTACCTGGGAAAGAGAAGAAGATCTAAGAAAAACATACCCATAGTTATTTGAGTAAGTATCATCTGAATCTCGAGGATGAGATTCATTTTAAGGTGGATAGAATTGTAACACCCTAAAATTTGAATTTTTGGAAATAGAGCTAAAATGCTTTAATTATGAATTTTTGGTGCTCATGAAACATTGATAAATAATATTTTTTATTAAATTAAAATTCATCATAAGGTAGCAACATGGTTGTGCATACATGCTGTTGCATAGTATTTCTTTTGTATTGTGTGGTTTGAATCTAAACTTCAAATTTCTTCAAATGGATTTGAAAATGCATTTGAAAAACACTTGAGATAAAAGATAATGGAATTTCCTCTCCATTCCTGTCCTTTGGACCAGTTGGCCCAGTGGCCAAGCCCGCACGGAGTTTTCCCTTCCCTCTCTCCTTGGTGCCGGCCTCACCCCGCGGCCTGCTTTCTTCTTCATCCCGCATGGCCCATTTCGCCCTCTCCGCCATAGGCCGGCCTAGCTAGGCCGCAGCACAACAGGCCAAAACTATGCAACCACCCGTGTTTTCTCTCTCTCATTGTGACTGCCAGGCTAGCCCCACTCGTTAGCATAGTTTGTCTTCCTCCCATCACAGCACCGGACACCGCCGAGAGTCCACACCGACCACGCCGGTCTCCTTGCCTTGCGCTTCACGATGCCTCCCAGCCTTAAATAGCAGCCCCACCATGCCGCCTCCCCTCACATTGCCAAAGCCACTTCGCCTTGAGTTCGCAGCACCGCCATCGAGCCAAATCCTAGTGCTGTTATGCCACCACCTGATTTGGATCTCACTGCCAAAGCCGCCGTGGCCACTTGTGGCTTCTCCGTCATCTCTGAGCATCTACCAATCTTCGCATCTCGGTAAGGAGTCCTATGGCACCTCCTGCCCTCTTTCTCTCACCCAGTGACGTTTGCACCCTGCCGCCGAATCTTCACCGGCAACCCTGAGCTGCCCTAGGGAGCCATAGACCGTAGTCGAGCATCTACCATCCTTCCTAACCCTTTGGATGTGTTCGCGGCTCACTTCTCTCCCTCCCCATGCCATTATCTTGGCCAGCAACGGCCAAAGTCGCCAAATTGGCAAACTCCGACGAGGAGCAGACCTCCCAACCATGGCGCCGCTGCCTAGAAGGAGCACTCTGGTGACCTCAAATCTTCCCTTCCCTCTTAGCCACCCATCTCAGAGCCTATGGCTCATATTAGATCTGGCCAAATACCTTTTCGTCGGTCCACCAGGGCGGGCATGGACTTGGCGCACGGCCACAACACCCTCTGGTCCACGCACACTATGGCGCACCACTCCAATCCACAGTCGCCACATGGCTCCACGCTGGCGACGACCCAGTCATCGCCGACCGTTGCTGTACCTTTTGCACAAAAGCCCCTATAATTCTTTGATTTCATGCCTGCAGTCCACTCTCTTTCAAAAGTAATTCATATTAAGTCCTTTTTCTTCCATTCTAGGCCATGTACTTTATGAAAATAGGAGCCACCATCCACAGAGGTAGTTTTCTAAGATAGCCCTCGTGTTTATAATCAAAATTACGTATAGGTCCATTTTAAAAAAACTACAAAACTGCCCCTACCTTCTGTAGGCCATAAAATCTTCGTTTTAACTCTGATTTGATCTGTTCAACTTGCATTAGGTTCGTAATTCCATAATCTACATGTTCATACCACTGTTAAGTATGTTTTCAACTTTAAAAATTCAAGGTTATATTTAATCTATTAGTTTACTAAGGGAAGTCCTGTTTAATTCATAACTTTTCTATTTTAACTCCGATTGAGTGATTCTCGTGTCTGCGTGTTCGTAGCTTCACGTAGAACAATTTTAAAAACTTTTTAACTTCTATTTCTACTGTTTGGTGCATTGTTCTAATTATATTTGTTTGCTATGCATGTATGGATTGATGCCTGTGTGGTGCTGTTTGATCTCGAGTAGACAGTGAGTTTTGTGTTGGTGATCTGAAGCAACTCTTTGAAGATCAAGACCAGCAGTGATACTTTGAAATATGACAACTATAATATGAAGCTCCTTATTACCTATTCACTTTAATGCAAACTCAATTCATATGCATATGTTAATGAACCGCTTGGAGTCTAATTACCTTGATATTGATTATCCTCTCCTTGATTTACCTATGGGTTTTGCATTAGGGTAGTATGCTTAGTTTGGTCCAATTGATATTGATTAAAGAATACAATTAAAGATATATGCAACATGGTATTTAAAGATGCTTTTTAGCAACATGGAACCAAGGGGGCTAGAGCATTGGGCCTTTTCTTATGGTGCTCTAGTTTCTCTCAATAAGGACTCATCTTTAAGTGGCAACCCAGGACATATAGTACAACCATGAGGACCACATGGCTCTAGTCTTAGTCCAGTACCTTCCTCTTTCTAGTTTGTAGCAGTTTACCAAAAGGGCAAGAAGGGCATACCAGGCTGGGTATGGGCCTCATCCCCAGGGTGTGTACTATGCTTCGAGTATCAGTGCCATTTCTGGAGATGACTCCATAACACTTGGGAGATGAAATCCTCAGTGGCTGCTCCTTATTAGAATGACTGGGGAAAAGCTTCATAGTGTACCCTGCCTGCTCACCTTAGAAGTGTTTTGGGAGTAATTAACCTGGACATATGGGCAACATGACTCATGGTGAAAGTGTACAACCTCTGCAGAGTGTGACACTGATATATCAGTCATGCTCACGGACACGAGCGGCCTAGATCCTTACTAATTAGTTGGTTACTTGGATGGTTTGGGTGATGACTAAAATTGCTAATATCTCTAAATATTCATATTCGGGAGCCTAAGCATAACTTAGCAACTTATGATTAATAATAAAATATGACCAACTAAAAGTGCTTACCGCAGTTCAGCCGTGTCAAGCCTTTTGAGCCTGCATCCCCTCATGTTATGCTTGCTAAGCGGTAGTAGCTTACGCTTGTTTTATTTCAATACTTTGGCAAAACCCCGGATGGCTACCAGATGGAGGTTCTTCAGTGGAGTTTCTCAAGAGGTGTTAGGCTTGTGATCAACCAATTGATGATTCCTGTGGTGTTGGAGGCCTCGCTAGAAGAATAGAGTTATAGTATATACTGTAAAGTAAGACCATGTCTTTTGTAACAAATATTTGTGCGCTAAGTATTTAAGGCATTGTCTTTGATATTACCCCTTCATTTGTAACTATATGTGTGAATTGACTTCCTAGGCACACATATGATGTCTATCTGGTTTTGTCCTAAAAACTAGGTGCTACACCTATTAGGGCCCACGGTAATGGTGCCATATTCCCATGTACTATATTCTATTCTATTCGATGTACGATAGGTACCGGCAGCTTACAAGTGCATAATATGACTTCAACATCATAGTAATCCGTAATTAGTAGACACATAAATTTCATATTTTGAATTGCCAAAGACGTTTTCACCTTGTCAATTTGCTTACAAATAAAAGTTGCATGTAGTGCAATAATAATGCATATTATTTCCTCTGATATTTCAGCAAAAGGATCATGAGCTGCAGCCATCATTCTCAAAGTTCTCCAACAACGGAAAGACCCGTGCTGAGAGCAAAAGCTCCGACGTGGCATAGATGGTCTGATGCTCGTGCTATGGAGTGGCGTAGGACTGCACGACCGCCTACATCCACCGTGTCCATGCAGCGCATAGCGAGAGCTGAGTGTGTGGCCTCTGTGTGGAGGCCGTAGGTGAGGGGCTGCGCCACGAGCCGAGCGCCGGCATGGAGGCGGCGCTGTGGTCGCACATGGCAGCACTACCAGAAACTAGAGATTTCGTGAGAGTGCAAAACACGTCACAAAATATGGTTTTACTCTCACGAAAATACTGCTTGAGGGTGCACCGTCACACATCACCTCTCACGATAATAGACTCATGAAAATCCTATTTTCATGAGAGTTCACCGCCACAGATTCTTTTCGTGGTGGGAGTGCGTGATGGGCACCCTCATGAAAATAACGTTGCCACCAAGTTTGCATCAGTGTTTTCATGGCGGTATTTTATGTTATTTCGTGAGAGGTTACCGTCATGAAATAATTTTGTGAGAGTTCAGTATTTCGTGAGAGTCACCGTCATGAAATGGATTTTGTGAGGGTTTGGTATTTCACGAGTGTTCCAATAACTCACAGGAAATACAGTATTTCATGAGAGCACACCACCACAAAAAATATGTTCAGACCATCACAGAGGTATATTTTCCTGAGAGTTGAAACCCCATGAAAATTACCCAATGGCACAAAAGCATGTTTTCCTGAGAGTTAAAACCCTCATGAAAATTACCCAACAGGACCGTCTCAAACCAAATTCCAAATGCACACATATGACCCAAATGCCAATCCAACGCATATAAAATAGATTCCAAATCATAATATATTCCAACTCCATCCAAGTGTCCAACCATTACACTAAAAGGCTTACTAGCTCATAGTCCTAAACATCCAGCACGATAAGTTCCAACACATAGTCCTAACCATCCAATATAACAAGTTCCAGCACATACACACACTACAACACCAAAAGAAGCACAAAGCTCCAGCACATACACATACTTACTCCATCCAAGTGTTCAAACCAAGGACGGCTGGTTCGCAAAAGAAACCAAAAGGTTAGCAATGGTCAGGTTTCAATCACATCCATTGCATTTGTTATCACGGATATCAGCCCCATTGGTATCACTGCCATCCTCTTCTCCATGGCTGCTGCTAATGTCATCATCTTCAATGCCTCTCAAATCATCACAACCATCATCATCTTCATCAAATTCATCACAGATATCATTGTCATCATCATAGCTATTACTGTCATCCATCTCATTGTAGTCCTCGTCATCATCATCAGTGACTATGTCATTAGCATTGCTAAGCATTTCAAGTGAGTGAGTGGCAGCATGTGATGATGCAGATACCTAAAAAAGATCAAGTATGTTTGAAATGTTTCCGTCTTCAAGTAAAAAGAGATTATATAGTGGCTCATGTTTTTGTGTAGAGTACTAACTAATTTTTGTGGAAAACTAAGCTGGTTTGGTGAATAGAACCACATTTACCTGATGACGACGTGAGTCAAGATTTGCTAGATGATTCATTAGATCAGTAGGTGGTTGCTTATTAATATCTTCAAAAATTCTCTGAAAATTTTGATGTGTAAGCACACCAAATCAATGCATATTATCAACAAGTTGTTGAATGAAAAGGTATTGTTTATTACCAGCATAAGCTCATGGTTAACACCATTTTCCTCGACGAGGATCTCATTATTCTCATTCAGTTTCTTATTTGTTCGTTCTAAGGATTCATTCCTCTCCTTCAACTGCTCATATTCATCTACCATGTTTTGATAAGCAGCAGTGCTTGCTGAAGAATGATGGGATTTAGCTATTGTTGCAAGTACTTGCTTATCCACACAACCATCACCTATTGGCACTCTGCCATGGGCCATTCCATGCTCCATGACATACAATGCTTGTACACCCAGATCTTTTGAATTCTCAGGTAGTTGTGTTCTTGTACTGTAGTTAGCCTAAAACAAAATACCAGAGCATTGATATGTAGTAAAAAAACAGATACTTGCCTCCCTCGACCTTTTAGGCTGTTTATGGCTAAAATGAACTGTAAGCTTTAAAAAAAATAGTTTGAAGACCACCCTTTAAATAATAGACACTATTATGGATCTACTACTTGCTTGAACTATATCCTATTGACAATAATTTGACTGTTTACAACCTGCTCTATCAGATTCTGGAACTTATGATTTTCTGGAGAATCTGTATCTTGTAGGATTCATAAATTAGTGAGCTACGTTGACGTTCAAATATCTTGACACTTTAGGAGATCAAGAGTGATATATATGAATGCCGCGCTTATAAAATTGTGGTATTCTTTTTATGCAGGATGAGTGATGAAATAAACAAAGATTGCCAAGATTCTTTAATAAGAGTTTTATCTGAAGATTTGGAAAAATGGGTTTCTAGTACTACTTCAGACATGATTTGAGCTTTTCTATTTTCAAGATGGTGCAGATTACAAAGTGAATATAGTTACAAAAATATTAGAATTGGTGGCGAATACTACCAACGCATGTAAGTGTTACCATAGGCTGCATAAATATATTGGGTGAAATACATACCAAACACATTTGTGCTTTCTGACTAGGAATGGGAGCGCTTTTTCCAGGGCTGTCCACTTTTTTGAATCCAGACTTCATTACAGCATATGTGTTCACAGTGCCAGCCTTATCAGGGCCAAATTTATATTCCTACATGACCACCAAAGTAAATTTCCTAATCTTTGAAAACTGTGATTTCATACAAGACCACGAAAGAACATGGATTTCATACTAGCAATTGTTGTGTCTCTGCAAATGGCCTCAAAACCTCCCCTGTTCTAAGCAGCATCTTCAGACTTTAGGCGTGAAGCTTGAGCTATCTTCCTCTCACTTGCCCAATACTTTGACAGAAAGCACCAAGCATCTTGAGCACACCATGCTAGCTTGCTGTTTATGTATTCTTCTTCTATAAGATGTATGGTGCGTGCTTGATTGTCATCGCATTTTGCATGAAATTTAAGAGTATCCAAATGACTTTGATATATCAAATTAGAAACTCTTTTCTATAGATACTCATCCAATTTACGGTCAGCTTGTCTCACATCAGCTCGAATTACCTTGAACACTCTCTACATACATAAAGAGGAAAATTCAGGTATTTAAGGTCAAATAGTAGAGCAAAAAAAGGTACAGAATGGTTAGTTTCATTACCCAGAATTCACATTTGACTAGTTTGGCATATGTTATTCCAGTATTATCCTTTTTGCAGTAATAATCATACCACGGCATTGCTGCCCGTCTTTCAACAAGTCTTCCTTCCTCATCACAGATATGGACCATACCCGGGTACAGCCGTTTGATAATAACTCCAACTTGTGAACCATACTTGTAGTATCTAGGGTTGTAGTTCACATAGGTGAATTGACTGTAACAAAGAATATATTATCATTTGGAGACAAATTGAATATCATGCAAAATAGTATATAGGAAAATAATGGCATAATATTGAACGAACATATATTATCTAGATATCATGTGCATATCCTGGTACCACAAACATCTACAGGTTGTAGACTAGTTACAAAAGGGTTTCAGCAGTGAAAAAATGATAAATATTGAACCAACAGTGCACATCCTAGTACTAGTAACACACTGGAGGTAGCAGAAAATAGTAGCAAAAATGTTTCAGCATATACGCACCGGGTACCCACAGGCTTCAGCATAACCCTCTCATTAGGTGGGGGCACTCTAAATTCTATCAAATTTCTTTTCGCTCGCCCTCTTGCCTTTTTTGGAGGTTCATCCCTAACCAATAAAGAGCCACTTGCACTATCATTGGAGTCAAGACAACCACCAGTGCTCATTTGTGTGTCGATTTGATCATCAGCGACTCTTTGTGAGTTGACAGTGCCAACATCAGCATTTGTTCCACAAGAGTTCCCACTAGTGGGTCTTTGAGAGTTGGCAGTGCCACCATCAGCATTGATATCTTGAGAGTTCCATTGGTGGGTCTTTGAGAGTTGGCAGTGCCACCATCAGCAATGGTCCTTTGAGAGTTCCCGCTCATGGGTCTTTGAGAGTTGGCAGTGCCACCATCAGCATTGATCCCTTTGGAGTTCTCACCGGTGGCTGAGCATGGCCTTTTTTTGCAAGCCCCCTGTGTCGAAGCCCATACATGTCCTGCATTATTAAGAAATGTAGATTAGAGAGCACATAGTTTAGAGGAACAACACAAATACAATAAATGAAACCTGAATGTTAGATGAAAAGAGCGCATATTTTAGAGGGACAACACAAATACAATAAGCGAAAACTGAATGTTAGATAAACATGCATCCAGCAACACAAATAACTTCCAGTAGAGGTAGTAAACATTTACAACCCATACAACTTCTAAAAGAGGTAGTAAACATTCAACAGTACATTACTTCTAGCGGTACATTACTTAGTAGTACAACCAAATTTATTTTAAGAAAACAGTAATCTAAAAATCATCTGGGTCAATAGGTGCATATTCAGGTAGATCATCTTGGTCATCTTCTCCATCTCCATCAGACTCTAGATCATCCATATCTTCATCTTGAGCTTCAGTATTCAATTTGGCCAAAAATTCGAGATCGGCTGGATTGGTTATCTCATCAGAGACAATTGGAACTATGTTGTCTAGTTCAGCCCCTAAATCAATGACAAAAGAGCCTAGCAGCCCATCCTCTTGATAGAACGACACTTCTATTGGCTCATTAGGAGGATTTGAGTCATCATTGGTGTCATTTGGCGGAATATAGTTCCGTGGAGACACAATATATACAACCCACCAATCCATTAGGTCAGATTTTCTAAGGGGCCAAAAATAAGTTAACTAGTGTCAACAAACTAGGTATAAAATATACTAGGACTCAAGGTTGAACATGCACGTACTGGAAGAATTTGTCCATCTCTGGCATGTTTGTCAAAATGTATAAAAAAGCAGCCTCATACTTCTCTTTTGGCAGCTCATGAACACCCCGAGGGCTCATGTAACGGCCAGGGACTTGAAAAAGTCCAAGGTCACATGAACTTTTGAAGGTTGCAGCACCATCATCATTGCGAGGAATCTTGCTTCTAATTGACCGAGCTTGTGTAGCACCCGATTTTAAGAACAAAACCATATACACGCCATATGTGAGCCTAGAAAGTCAAATCTCACATATAGCTACAAATAAGGGTAATATCGAAAGACAATGTTCAATATATAACATACTTAGTATAAAAGAATATAACCTTAGACAACAAACAACGGAAAGATAACTCCGATCTTCGGGTGAAGACTCCAATTCTACAGGGACAACTGACTGGTTGATCACAAGCCTAATTCCTCCAAACTCTAGCAATCTAGTACCCATCCGGGATTTTTATCCAAATAATTGAAAAATAAAGCAAGCGTAAGTACATATCGTACTCAACAAATATATCATGGGGTTCATGAGGCTCAAAAGGCTAACACTAGTTTTACTACGATTAGCTTTTAATGAGTCATCTTTCAGCAATTGGGTGGCAACAATTTTATTCACAAGCCCATATAAACACATGATTAGGTAAACATGAATAATAAATAGCATAAACAGTAATCATTAGTGAGCATCTTTATCATCAATATTATCAGTGTCCATCATCTATTCTGTAAGGGTCCAAAGCCGCTCATGACCGTGAGCACGACTGATATAATAGTTTTACACTCTGCAGAGGTTGTACATTTTCACTGTGAGTCATGATTTACCCTTTCGCCTAAGGTGATCAGCCTCTTGACCCACTACCAAGGAAGATCGGCAGGGTTCACTATGAAGCCTTTCGAAGGTTTGTCTAACAAGTTGGGGCCATTAGATTCACTCAGCAAACAAATATAGAAACCCCTTGTCGAATGGCACAATTCCATCACGACTATATACATAAGAGTAGAGGTTGTCCTATACCCGATTCATCAAGCCATTCTTACGCTAATAAAGGTAACCACTAACAAGCTAGAAAAGGTCCTCATACTGAGCTAAAGCTAGAGCCATGTAGCCCTCACAGCTGTACTATAAGTCCCAGATGTTCGCTTACAGATAAGTTCTTAGGGAGAGGAATCTAGAGCACCATAAAAATAGCCCAATGTTGTAGCCCCCTTATTCTATGTTGTAAAAAAGCATCTTTAGTGTTTATTGCATATACCATTACTCAAGTTACAAGATCATGGTCTTTAATTGAGCACTAGCATCATACTACCCAATGCAATACCCCATTGGTATCAAGGCACAAGGTAACAAAGCACTAGGAAATCCTTAGTGGCAGTCAAGGTAGACACATGCAGTATGAATTAAATGATTAAAGGTGTATAGAACAACAAGGATGGTCCCATGCTATACTTGCCTTAAAACACCAATTCTTCTTCTATTGATTTGTATCCTCCAAAGAACTGCTTCTTGATCACCACGTAAAACTCACCGACTGGACAAGATCATTAAGCACCACACAAGCATCTGAACAAACATGCATAACATTCAAACATAACTATATTAAAACAATACACCAATTAGTGAAAAAAATTGAGATCAAATCTACGCGGTGCTATGATCACACATATGCAAAAAGCACGCTAATCGAGGCTATGGCAAAAAATAAATCTATCGATAGATTTGTTTCGAAAAGAGACTAGGCTTTATTTATTTTAGCTATATAAAACATGCATAAGACACTTTAGAGAAATACTTTAATTGAGTTAAGTCAAATTATACTTGATTTAGAAAAATAAGGTAAAACTAATCATATAATTGACCAAGGTGAAAAGCCTAAATTACTTTTAATTAGAAAAATCCAATTGCATAATCATTATTCAAGTTAGGTGTTAAACCATAAAATTCTAGAGCTCTTCACATGGAAAACATTGATACTAATGCGTAGATTTTGTCATTACGAATCTATCGCAACTTGAACGGGTCAAATCAGAGTTAAAATGGAGAAAATATGGCCTAATGAAGATAGTGGCAAATTTCTAAAATCTTGAAATCAATTTCGTATTAAAAACCAAAATAAAACAGTCCTATGGATCGGGCATCATTTTTGGAAAACTGTAGGGGCTAAAATAGAAAATCTAGGGGCATATGTTGAATTATTTTCAACAGAGTGTGGACTGCAGGTTGATTTAAGTAAAACAGAGGGTCTCTTTAGCAAAATGTCCACGCAGTCAGCGTGGTCGCTGGCGTGGCGCACATGTGGTGATAGGTGGTAGTCTCTAAGTGGCTGGTCTACGGTAAACTGCCTACGTGGCGTGCTGACGCAGACGGTGTGCTTGGTCTACACTGTGCTCATGGACCGAAGAGGTATCTTCTAATCTTGACCGTTCACGATAGATCCGATGGCTATGAGCATTTGGGGAGAGTTGGTCGCCGGGGCAGTTCTCTGGTGCGGCGACGCCATGGCCGGAGAGGCTTGGACCTCGTCGGAGTTAGGTGAATCGGTGACTCCAGCCATCGTTAGACACGGGAAAGGTATGGGAAGCAAGAGGAGCTCAAGATGAACTCAAAGGAGGGGTTTAGAGTGGCTGCGACGGCACGGTGGCGACGGGGTGCTCGATTTGGTGGCTCAAAAATTCGACGATGCAATGGCGATGTGGCGAGAAGAAAAGAGAGCGAGAGAGGGGTCAAGGGCAGTACTCTAAGCTTGCTTACCTTACGTAGAAGCCCGACAAGGCAGTCGCAGAGGTGAAGACGCGGCGAAATGACGAACACGACGGTGATGGATCTCCTATGGCGGCGCTAGGGTTTGAGCGAGGGTGACTGGAGCCTCCAGGGTTTGGAAGAGGCATGCTCAGTATTTAAGGGATGGAGGCTGTGGGGCGCTGTCACACCCCAAAATTTCTAATTTTGGGTTGTGCATAGAAAACACTAATTAAAATAAATGTTTTGATATTTGGATAAAATTTACCAATCTTAGTTTGAACTAGCATAAATTTAGTTATAGGAAAAATGTGAATTTTCAAGCTTTTCCAAATTAATTTGATGAGCTATTGCTTGATGTGATGCTTGGTTGTTGATTTATTTCATGTTGTGAGAAAAGATTTTTAAAAATGCATTTAGTAAGGCGATCTTCTTTCTCCAGCAATTCTTAGTCTTTCTCATGGATCAAATTCCTTGTTTTCTAACTTAATATTTGCTTGAGAAGTATCCTAAAATCTTTTCCATAAAATCCAAATCACTCCTTCCTGCTCACTATTCATTAACCTATCTCCATGGATACCTCGGGAATTTCTTCAGCTTTTTCCGGAACTTGTTCCCACTTGTTTGTGAGCATAATCTAATTTTTAAATACTCCAAAATATCTTTTCATGAGCTCCAAATACTTTATTTGGGTTCGTCTTGTTCTAAAATATCTCTGAGAATTTTCCCTGAATTTTCGAAGCCTTCGGAGTATTTTTCATGGCTTAAAATTCAATTCTAGACTTTTTTAGAATTATTTTAACCATAAAATTAATTAATTCCGAAAATAATAAAATATCTCAGATTTTCTCATGCCCAAAGGCCCATGTCTTTATTTACTAATGGACTTTAATAATTAATTAGGCCTATTAGTAAAGGTGGAGGGTGCAACATCAATTAGTACCATATTGCTAGTTGATGTAGATGTGGGAAGTTTTCTTCCTATATATATCAACCAACCCCATGGGCAAAGCACACCAAAACTACCGTATGGGGAGCCCCTAGTTTGGGAAATCCCTCGTGTAGTAAATTATATTTTTCTCCTCTTTCCATCGCCGTTGCCGTCGCCGTCGCCGTCGCTGGTTTGTTTTAAAAGAGCCCCTCTAGTTTTCTATTTTCAAACCCACAGCCCATAGCACTTTTTCAAAATCTATTTTCTTCTTTTAAAAGCGTAGTTTCATCGGTTTAGATCCAAAATACGTTTTCAGCTATTTACAGAATTGCCACTAATTTTGTTTTAGACATAACTTCTCTGTTTTAACTCTGATTTGACCCGTTCAAATTGCGATAGGTTCGTAATTTCATAATCTACATGTTCATACTACTATTAAGTAGGTTTTCAACTTCTAAAATTCGAGGTTAGATTTAATCTATTATTTTAATAAAGGAAATCTTGTTTATTTCATATCTTTTGCGTTTTAAATCCATTTTGACCCATTCAAGTTGCGTTGGATTCATATCGACAAGATCTACGCGTTAGTAATAGTGGTTAACATATTACTATTTCTGAAATTTCATGTTTAAATCATATCTTGATTAATAATTATGCAACTAGATTTTATAAATAGAATATGATTTGTTTCACTTTAGTTTTATAAATCAAATCTAAATTTGACTTAAATTATAATCTCTATACAATATCATATATATGTTTTTATATAATTAAAACACATGAAGCTAATAGT
The DNA here is from genome assembly GCF_019320115.1 of Miscanthus floridulus. NCBI lineage: Eukaryota > Viridiplantae > Streptophyta > Magnoliopsida > Poales > Poaceae > Miscanthus > Miscanthus floridulus. The sequence continues at coordinate 36,962,134 of NC_089596.1, forward strand.
TTTATGAGTAGATCTTTCGGTAGTTGTATCTTTTCAACCGTAGCTCCGATTAGTGTGCCTTTCACGTGTGTGTGATCATAGCAATGCGTAGATTAGATTTTGAATCTTTTCATTGATTGGTGTATTGTTCTAATCTAGTATGTTTGCTATGCATGCTTGTTTGGATGCTTGTGTGGTGCTTTTCGGTCTTGTCCAGTCGGTGAGTTTTGCGTTGGTGATTTAAAGGAAGTTGGAGACCAAGAAGCAATTCTACGAAGTTTTGGGATTTGAAGAAGGATCTAAGTTTAAGGCAAGTATAGCATGGGATCATCCTTGATGTCCTATTTCACTTTAATCACTGAATTTCATATGCATGTGTCCTCCTTGTCACCTTTATTGGATCCCCTAGAAATTGTTTACTGATTACCTTGAAACCCCGAGATATATGCATTTGGGTATCATTTGTGCTAGTGCTGAACATTGACCATGATCTTGATACTTGATTAATAATTGAGCTATAAACTATAAAAGATGACTTGTTAGCAACAATAGGAGGGTTAAATTCCCTCTCCATGAGGACTCATTTGTAAGTGATCATCCAGGACTTACAGTATATCTGTGAGGGCTACATGGCTCTGGCTCTAGTTGCTTAGAAGACCTTTTCTAGCCGGCTTAGAGGATACTGCGAGTTGGGTATAGGACAACCTCTGTCCTGTTGAGCCTAGCTATGGAAGCAGTCTTTTATTTTTGGAAGGGGGGTTCCTATATCCGATGACCCTGCGGCCCTTCCTGGTTAGATGAACTTTTGAGTGGCTTTATATGGTTCTCTGTGTTTTGGGCCTAACTAACCCAGGCATTTGAGAATCATGACTCACAGTGAAAGTGTACACCTCTGCGCAGAGTTTAATAAACTGATATATCTGCCATGCTCACGGTCATGAGCGGCCAAGGGATTCTTATGCTAAAGATGAGCACTTGTCTAATTATGCTTAACTAAGTTGTCTTTGAGCTGTTTATTGTTCTTGTATAATGATCATGTGTTATGGGAACTATGGTGCTACCTTGTTGCTAATAAATGCTAAAACTTGATCATACACTTAAAAGCTACTTGTAGTTCAACCAGTGTCAGCTATTTGAACCTCATAAACCCCATGTTATATTTGCTGAGTTCGACATGGACTCACCCTTGCAATTTCCCCCACACCTCAGGCTAGATATCAGTTTGCTAGAGTCTGAAGGAGTTAGGCTTGTGATCAACCAGTCAGTTGGATCCAGTGGAGTGAAGTCTGCACCCGAAGATCAAAGTCGTTTATCCGTTGATTGCTTTCTAAGGTTATCTCTTTTGCTAAGTTCGCTATATACTAAGCATTATGAATTGATACTACCCCTTCATTTGTAGCTATATGTGAGATTTGATTTCTAGGGCTCACATATGGTGTGCATTCGGCTTTGTCCTTGAAACCGGGTGTTATAAGTGGTATCAGAGCAATGCTGACTGTAGGACGCAAGCCTAGTTAGCATTGTCGATTTGTAAAGCTTACTTTGCTATAAAACTATTTTTCTATCTCCTTGGATCATTGATTTGCTATTTCTCATCCTTGTCTTATTGTCTCCCCCTTGATAGCTTTCTTTGAGCTAATGCTTCTTATCTCCTTTTGGTTTATTGTTTTTTTGGTTTACTAAAAATTTCTGATAGACATCATGTTCAAATTGACGATGTCCTTTCATCATCTATAATCCACACTTTAGGATGACCACCATAGTTGAAGAATGCACGAGTAGTCTCGGTGTTGTGCTGCATGTTTGTTTACTTGTTTTGTTTGGTGTGCTGCTTGTGTGTCATCAGTGTTCTCCAAACAAGACCCCAAAAGTAAAGTTTTGAAGTCAAGCAAAGTCCTTGTTAAGTAGGGTAGTGTCTCCTGCCAACAATAACAAGTCCTGAGTATCTCAAAGCGATAAGGCATGAAGAATTAAAGATTAAACTTTATCTTTCTTGTCATCTTTTGGCTTACCTCAATCCATGCCATATATCACATCAATCTCAAATCAATGGAGCATGAAGACTCGAAGATTAGTCTTACCCGTCTCTCTAGTCTTTAAATCTCGTTTCTACCTTATTCTGTCTTTTCGGAGCAGTATGTCTTTCTCAGCTTATACCTCTGTTTTTGGGTTACCAAAAACCATGGAAAAATTCTAGACAACAGTAGACTTCAATATCTTTCTCTGGCCGCAAGAATCACTCTCATAGCTATTATATATTTGGAGTTATGAAAATCACAAGATGATGCATCTATGCTGTCAGAAATCTAGAGCAGTCTGTGGTATCCTAGTCATAACGCGATTTTGGTTCTTGCAAAGTATATGAAATGTTTTTTGGGAATAACTAGACTTCTGTATCTTTCATATGCCTCTAGAACCACTATCATAGCTGTTTTCTTTTGGGAGATATAATCATCTCAATTGGAAGTCTCTGCGCAGTCTGAATCCTGGAACAGTTTCTATTGTGCACTATTTTCGACCAAGTTAACTATAGAAACTGGAAAAGTGTTCTATGAGAAATCTGTATAGGACTTGATAAGCTTTCCAACGGTGTAAAGTACGACATTATTGGATTTTTAGAACAGGAGTTATAGTTGTTTTTCTGGACTGCAATTTTTCATCTCGCGAGAAAATTTCAGATTACTTGATTTTACCCCAACATAGAAGTTCTTTGGAGTGACAGGAGGACATGGTGATAATTATCTCACTTAGAAGAAGATGCAAGCTAACCTTTGGTGCGCCTAGTTGATCTTTTCTTAAGGAGGGTAGCTAAGATAAAGAAGTTATAAGACGAAGGTTTCATGCATTCAAGCATTTTCACTTGGAGCTCGGGTATTCATGAGGATTGGTCTTTACTTTGAGCTATCATCCTTTTGGTGTTCAGGCTTGAACTCAATAACTATCTCTATCCATTTTGTAATCGCTTGTGTATCCCCGATCCTTGTTCTTACATCTCATGAATCGCCAATCAAAGGAGTGTGGAGGCATGAAGATCCGTCCTATCTTTCTCTCTAGTCTCTTCGAATCTTGGGACGAGATTCCTGTTAAGTGGGGTAGAATTGTCACACCCCAAAATTTCTAATTTTGGGTTGTGCATAGAAAACACTAATTAAAATAAATGTTTTGATATTTGGACAAAATTTACCAATCTTAGTTTGAACTAGCGTAAATTTAGTTATAGGAAAAATGTGAATTTTCAAGCTTTTCCAAATTAATTTGACGAGCTATTGCTTGATGTGATGCTTGGTTGTTGATTTATTTCATGTTGTGAGAAAAGATTTTTAAAATGCGTTTAGTAAGTCGATCTTCTTTCTCCAGCAATTCTTAGTCTTTCTCACGGATCAAATTCCTTGTTTTCCAACTTAATATTTGCTTGAGAAGTATCCTAAAATCTTTTCCATGAAATCCAAATCACTCCTTCCTGCTCACTATTCATCAACCTATCTCCATGGATACCTCGGGAATTTCTTTGGCTTTTTCTGGAACTTGTTCCCACTTGTTTGTGAGCATAATCTAATTTTTAAATGCTCTAAAATATCTTTTCATGAGCTCCAAATACTTTATTTGGGTTCGTCTTGTTCTAAAATATCTCTGAGAATTTTCCCTGAATTTCTGAAGCCTTCGGAGTATTTTTCGTGGCTTAAAATTCAATTCTGGACTTTTCTAGAATTATTTTATCCATGAAATTAATTAATTCCGAAAATAATAAAATATCTTAGATTTCCTCATGCCCAAAGGCCCATGTCTTTATTTACTAATGGGCTTTAATAATTAATTAGGCCTATTAGTAAAGGTGGAGGGTGCAACATCAATTAGTACCATATTGCTAGTTGATGTAGATGTGGGGAGTTTTCTTCCTATTTATATCAACCAACCCCTTGGGCAAAGCACACCAAAACTACCGTATGGGGAGCCCCTAGTTTGGAAATCCCTCGTGTAGTAAATTATATTTTCTCCTCTTTCCGTCGCCGATGCCGTCGCCGTCGCCGTCGCTGGTTTGTTTTAAAAGAGCCCCTCCAGTTTTCTATTTTCAAACCCGCAGCCCATAGCACTTTTTCAGAATCTGTTTTCTTCTTTTAAAAGCATAGTTTCATTGGTTTAGATCCAAAATACGTTTTCAGCTATTTATAGAATTGCCATTGATTTTGTTTTAGCCATAACTTCTCTGTTTTAACTCTGATTTGACCTGTTCAAATTGCGATAGGTTCGTAATTTCATAATCTACATGTTCATACTACTGTTAAGTAGGTTTTCAACTACTAAAATTCGAGGTTAGATTTAATCTATTATTTTAATAAAGGAAATCTTGTTTATTTCATATCTTTTGCGTTTTAGATCCATTTTGACCCATTCAAGTTGCGTTAGATTCATATCAACGAGATCTACGCGTTAGTAATGGTGGTTACCATATTACTATTTCTGAAATTTCATGTTTAAATCATATCTTGATTAATAATTGTGCAACTAGATTTTATAAATAGAATATGATTTGTTTCACTTTAGTTTTATAAATCAAATCAAAATTTGACTTAAATTATAATCTCTATACAATATCATATATATGTTTTTATATAATTAAAACACATGAAGCTAATAGTTTTATGAGTAGATCTTTCGGTAGCTGTATCTTTTCAACCGTAGCTCCGATTAGTGTGCCTTTCACGTGTGTGTGATCGTAGCAATGCGTAGATTAGATTTTGAATCTTTTCATTGATTGGTGTATTGTTCTAATCTAGTATGTTTGCTATGCATGCTTGTTCGGATGCTTGTGTGGTGCTTTTCGGTCTTGTCTTGTCGGTGAGTTTTGCGTTGGTGATTTAAAGGAAGTTGGAGACCAAGAAGCAATTCTACGAAGTTTTGGGATTTGAAGAAGGATCTAAGTTTAAGGCAAGTATAGCATGGGATCATCCTTGATGTCCTATTTCACTTTAATCACTGAATTTCATATGCATGTGTCCTCCTTGTCACCTTTATTGGATCCCCTAGAAATTGTTTACTGATTACCTTGAAACCCCGGGATATATGCATTTGGGTATCATTTGTGCTAGTGCTGAACATTGACCATGATCTTGATAATTGATTAATAATTGAGCTATAAACTATAAAAGATGACTTGTTAGCAACAACAGGAGGGTTAAATTCCCTCTCCATGAGGACTCATTTGTAAGTGATCATCCAGGACTTACAGTATATCTATGAGGGCTACATGGCTCTGGCTCTAGTTGCTTAGAAGACCTTTTCTAGCCGGCTTAGAGGATACTGCGAGTTGGGTATAGGATAGCCTCTATCCTGTTGAGCCTAGCTATGGAAGTAGCCTTTTATTTTTGGATGGAGGGTTCCTATATCCGATGACCCTGCGGCCCTTCCCGGTTAGATGAACTTTTGAGTGGCTTTATATGGTTCTCTGTGTTTTGGGCCTAGCTAACTCGGGCATTTGAGAATCATGATTCACAGTGAAAGTGTACACCTCTGCGTAGAGTTTAATAAACTGATATATCAGTCGTGCTCACGGTCATGAGCGGCCAAGGGATTCTTATGCCAAAGATGAGCACTTGTCTAATTATGCTTAACTAAGTTGTCTTTGAGCTATTTATTGTTCTTGTATAATGATCATGTGTTATGGGAACTATGGTGCTACCTTGTTGCTAATAAATGCTAAAACTTGATCATACACTTAAAAGCTACTTGTAGTTCAACCAGTGTCAGCTATTTGAACCTTATAAACCCCATTTTATATTTGCTGAGTTCAACATGGACTCACCCTTGCAATTTCCCCCACACCTCAGGCTGGATATCAGTTTGCTAGAGTCTAAAGGAGTTAGGCTTATGATCAACCAGTCAGTTGGATCCTGTGGAGTGAAGTCTACACCCGGAGATCAGAGTCGTCTATCCGTTGATTGCTTTCTAAGGTTATCTCTTTTGCTAAGTTCGCTATATACTAAGCATTATGAATTGATACTGCCCCTTCATTTGTAGCTATATGTGAGATTTGATTTCCAGGGCTCACATATGGTGTGCATTCGGCTTTGTCCTTGAAACTGGGTTTTACAGGCGCACGCCATCGGAAGGAGTCATGGTGGTGGCGGACGTGGACTCGGCGATGGAGTCATGGCCGGCTCAGACATAAGCTAGAGGAAGGAGACGACACTAACATTGGTGGCCCACTTGTCAGTGAGCGAAGGGTGCAGGGCCAGCGGCCAGAGATGGCGTGAGAGGGAGGCGGGTTCGTGGCTTCACCCGCGGGCCTATGCGCCGGTGTGGGCCGAGTGAGCTGGGCCACTTGCTGTTGGGTTGCGAGGAAAGAAACCTGGGTTGTGGGGCACTGTTGCTGCTAGGCCGGGCGGAATTGGAGAGCGGAGCTAGGCTAAATGCTAGGTAGGGAGAGGGAAGGAAAAATATATTCCTTTTTATTTTCTTAACACATGTTCAAATCTAAATTCAATTCCAATTTAAATCCTTTTGAATTTTTTTTATCAAACCCAAGCATCACAAAAATATATATGCATCAACATGAATGCACCAACATGTTGGTACCTTATGATAAATTTTAAATTAATGAAAATTTTTATTTTCCTATGTTTTCATGAGCGCATAAATTCCAAATTAAATCTTTTTAGCTCTATTTCCAAAAATTCAAATTTTAGGGTGTTATAATTCTACCCCCCTTAAGATGAATCTCGTCCTCGAGATTCGGACGATGGTGATCAAAGAGATATAGATTCTCCGCCTTTGGATTCTTCTTTACTTCATTGAGTAGTTCCATCGTCTTGATAAGGATCCCACTTTACTTTACATACTTGTTAACCTTACTCCAAGTATCTTGCCAAACTGATTCCAAGATTCTGACAGATTTTTTAGCCCATACCTAGGTAACTCCAATCACTAGGCCACCTTTCCTTTTTAGTCCATACTATCAATTCTCTTTCTTAAAATATTCACCTTCCAACGAAGCTTTTTCACTTTCTCGGTCAGAAAGAGAATCTACCACCACTCTTCAAAACATTAATGATTCTGATTAAGTTGCTCGAACTTGGAATACAATTCTTAGTCCTTGGTGTCACCCGAACCTTCTTTGCACAATTCTCCGTTGCTAAGGGCATCCGCCATGACTTTGCTCCTCGAAGTGATAACACTTTTCCACATCATAATCTATTTCGTTCCAATGAGGATAACACAAGCTCAAAACAAACTTAGTGAAGATGTCATGTAGATTCTTGTGATCCTCCTAGATGTCACTTTTACTTCCAAAAAAGACAGTACTTCCATGCTTCACAATGGATAACTCCAGATAACATGTTAGGTAGTTCAACTCATGCTTCCTTAGTTGACTTAATGAACAAGCCACCACTTTTCTTCTCATATAAGGACACATCCCACACCTTGACAAGGTGCATCATAATGGATATAAAGCTCTTGTCCTGATCTGACAAAGCTAATACTTAGATTTTACTTCAACCTCTTCTTGGACTCCTTCAAACACTTACCTGAGGTTTCTTGATCCAAACAAACTTAAAAGCTTCTCCGGTAGCTCTACCCATATCTTCATGGCGTGGTTGTCTATCTTATTGATCTCCTCCAAAGGTTTCGATCCTAGGACTTGTGGGTTATGGGTCCACCATGCTTCCGCTGCGCAAACTAGAACGTATGATACTTCATCTTGCAAATTCTTCAACTTGGCTACCCCCTTAAGAAAAGATCAACTAGGAGACACCAAAAAGGTAGCTTACATCTTCTTATACATGAGCTAATTAGTATCAAGATATTCTAACATCCCAATGATACTCTTGTGTATGAGCAAGAACAAGAAATCTGAAATTCCTCGCGAGCAAAAAAAAAAACAATAGCGCAGTAAAATAGTTGTACTCTCATTCTGTTAATCCAATAAAGTTGTAGCTTATACTGTTGGAAAGATTATAAAATTCTCCACAACTTCCTTATAGAACACTTTTCCAAATTCTGCAGTTCATGTAGTCGAAAATAGGGTACAACAGAAACTGTTTCAGGTTTCAGACAGCACAGATGCATCGCCTTATGATTTTTGTAACTTCATAACCAAGATAGCTACCAGGTGATTCTTGTGGTCGGAGAAAGCTATTGAAGTCTACTATTATCTAGAATTTTCTCATGATTTTTTGTCATCCTAGAAGAGAGATATTAACCGATAAAGACAGGCTGCTCTAAAAAGACAGGATAGGGAAGACAGAAGATAAACAAAACCCAACTACTTATTGCATTAATCCTTATGCCTTAGGCCTATAAACTAAATGAAATTGTGGGAACACCCAACAAGATCATTGCAATCATTACAAAGATGTGAAACAATCATAAGCATAATGACAATTCAACAAAGCAATAAAGGTGCACAATTTAATTATTGCCTCAACTTGCGATACTATCATTTTTATTACATAAAGGGTACAAACTCCTATTTCTTAACTAAGGTGTGGCTGCGAGGGCATCTAGAGTAGCATCCCTTGCATGACAGTGAGGGCAACACACACTTTGTTGATCTTGGGTAGTCTAGCATGATTTCTTCATTCATCAATCTTACCAAATGCTTCTTTCGGGTTGGGCATCACTAACACTTAGTGGTGGCAACCCTGTGGAGACCTCTGATAGGCTAGAATTATCAATAAGCAGAATGTTGCAGTTGAAGGGAGTGATCGCCATGGTCCATGGAAGAGCAGAAGGGCAATGTTGAATTTGGGAAGGCGCGGGAGGAGGAGGAAGATGGATATAACCATGATTTCGGTATGGCTCATGATACTCAATTTGGACATTCATGGACCCCGAGTGGGCCTAGTCCAGGCTGGATATGGATTCCTAAAGGGTGTACGGACTTGAAAGTTGGATACCCAGCTAGTGCAAAGGAGGTGAGCTGTTGGGGGACACATTTGACACGCCACCCCGTCATAGTCTTGGCCTGAGTTGGACCCTCGACCACTCCTTTTCCTCCTTCCCAAGGAAGCAGCTAGTTTAGCTCCATTAGATTTGGCCCTTTGGTTACCATCGCTAAGACCCCTGGAATCACACTCATGGGCCTTCCGTGAGAGGGGAGCCTCGTCTCTTTTCCTTTGCAGGTCAAAGGTTATCATGCAAAGTCCGAGTGCCTAGTGAAACCTGTGCAGCCTTACTAGAGGCACCGTTTGCAAAGAGATGAAGAACGGTGGTTCCCCCAAGTAGAGCTCCTGACAGCATCAAAAGAGTGGGTGGGGGTGAGCTGTCAAATGACCTTGTTGCCCCTGTGTTAGAGTAAAAGGACCCTCGGCCGGTGTCGGGGGGCAACTGCAATTTCTTCTATAATCAGAGACGGTGTTCTATGACAACAGACTCTATAATCAACTTCCTCTATGGCAACTATGTTAGAGTAAAAGGACCCTTGCCGCTTCCGTAAATCTATTTTTAGGGCTGTCTCATAAAATGTTTTGTCTCCTAAAATTATTTATAGAGACAGTCGAAACAAAGCGCTACCACCTAAAATAAAACCCTATGTCTCCTACAATTATTTTTGTAGAAGCCGCTAAATATTTTTTTTAGAAAAAAAAAACACGGCTAGAATGGATCTTACAAACCTTGGTGTACTCACAAGAGTTAGACCTAGTCCATGGTAATTGACGCAGATGATCTATAGACAAGTGAGTTATATATCATTGATGAATGAATTTGTGGATGCAATACAGCTGAGAAAAACTAAAGGACAAAATATAAAACACAATTTGCACAATATGATGCATTTCAACTATGATCTTATTGAGCACCTGCTTATTTAGTCCCCACGCTCCGCCATGGCTCCCTCTCCGGCCGGGGTGTTCAACTCTTGAAGACGATTTTGGTCAGAACGCTATATAATAAGAGTCTGTCTACCCAATAACCATGTGTTTTAGCAAAAGGTAGCACATGGTTGTTTGCTGGCTGCAAAACACATGATTTGTAACGGAGGAAAAACCATGTGTTTTAGCACAAGCTAGCACATGGTTGTTGGTTGCTTGCATAACACATGATTTCCAACAGAGAAGAAACCATGTGTTTTAGCACAAGCTAGCACACGTTTATTGCATGCCTCTAAAATAATGAATTTTTAAAGAATGCCCACGTAGAGGAAATCTGTTATAATTTATGTGCAACCAAAGTTGGCTCATTAACTAAAATGACAAAATGGCCCATTTAACCAAAGTTGGCTATATTTCAGGTGCATGAAATCTAGCAACTTTTTAGGCGACGTCTGTGGACCATCAGATCTAGATCCGACGACCAGATTTTGTTCTGGTTATTTCTGTACGCAGGCAATATTAATGGGTCCGCGAATCAAACCCGCCAAACCTTACAGGGCCCGCCAAAGCTTAACGGGTAGATAAACCGATACCCGTTAACTGAAGTTAGTGCTCGTTTGGTCCAGAATTAAACTATTAGCCCAGTAAACACACGTACAAGCTTATTGAAAAAATAATAACTCCGCCACTGCAGAAAGAAACTCTGTCACAAATCAAAATTAACTCAGAGCACCCAACTATTTCAGATGTTGCTAGATTTTGCACAATCTTATATGCAAATTAAGTGTAATGCATTATATCGATGAAATAGCTGTGAAACAAAATATTTACTCACACATAATGAGATGTTCTCAGTGACAAAATGCACAATGATTATGATCTTCAAAAATTACAAAACAAGAACATGAAAATTGCATGTTTCAAATAGTGCAAATACTATATGTTGTTAATGCAATTATACTATGTATGTATATAAATACAGAATCTAGCTCATGAATGTGGAGCCTATTGACAGTACAATTAAACAACATAGAATGTGTACATAAAAAGAATGACAAACTAGGACACAGCAACACATATGAGAGATCAATTTAAATACCTCATACTGCCAGATGCCAAAGGTTCACATAATGAGAGAATACAATTTCCAGAAGCACAAAAGGCGTAGAAAGAACCTTAACATGAGCCTCCAGTTGCAGCCATATTTGGATGACATCCTAGTTCCTCAACCAAGTACTTGCACACCTTCAGATGGCCCTGGCATGCTGCTCGATCACCATTTCCTATGCCTAGGTTCCTTATGATACCTTACACACAATGACACAAACAAGTTACCACATTGAGGAAGCAGATACCCAACACATGACCGTGCAATCATCAAGAAAAACTAGCAACTACACCCACTGGCAGATCCTACTAGCACACTACTACAACCATTATTGCATGTGAGTAAGCTGCCACAAGCACATGCAGCTATTGGAGATCACACTGGTACACTATTGTAGAGAAATTATCATGAGCAAATATCATGCACAAAAAATAGAAAAACTTCTACATAAAATGACAAGGACGAGTTTAGCTTCTGGGGTCTATATTATATTGATATGCAAGGACAAGGACAAAAATGAGATGTGTGTTGGCACAAATCAAAATTAACAAAGTTCATGAAGTGTTAGCACAAATCACAAGAGACAATTTTTTTCTATGAAAGGACAAGGACATAAACTTGGCTTGGGCAAGCACAAACCACAATAAACAAAGGAAAAGGTGAGCTAGCACAAATGACAAGGACAAAAAAGAGGTGTGTGTTGCCACAAATCACAATTAACAAAGTTCAAGATGTGTTAGCACAAATCACAAGGAACAATTTTATTCTATGAAATGGCAAGGAAAAAAATTTGGTGTGTGCCGGCACAAATCACATTTTTTATCCAAACAAGAATGTAGAAGTAGCAATGATGTAACCACTTAAAAACCCTGCGCAAATAGAGAATAATGCAGCAAGCACTACAAGTTTGGCACAGAGGGGAAAAATAGTGCCCAGGTAAACTTACCAATTGATATGGCGGTTGTGCTCCTTTGGTACCTGAAATAAAGTCCCAGGAAATCGCTTATGAGCAGGAAAGTTTCATAACAAGACAAAAGTTTGCAAAAGTTTTTTTGAGCCTCTGCTTGGTATACTTACACATATGAGAGCGAATGCACCACCTCCTACAGGTCATCTGGTTTGAAGTCTATGTCATCATGCAGGATGTGATCGTAGTCCCCTAGCAAAAAACATGCACTTAGTTCTATCAATTCATGGAAATAAGGGAAATAATATCTACCTAGGCTAACTTACAACAACAGAACCAAGTTTAGTGAAATCTAGATACACACTAAAATGAGGCGACAACAGCACAAGTCATAACGAGGCGACAACAGCAGAACCAATTTTTTTATGTTTGCTCTTATATGTATTTTAGGTGTGAAGGCCCTTGGCAGTTGAAATCGAAACACAATTGCTTTTCTGTAGCGTCATAAATGTAGGACATTTCTCATTTTAGACCAAACTAATAACAAACCCAAAACGACACAAATTGACTGCAGAGCAAATCCTAAGGCACTAAAATTGCATATGGTTACTAATAGGACATATTGCATATCCTCAACACGAAAATTGTGGGGCTGGAAACTTGCAATTTACATCATTGTTGATTGCAATTAACTAAATGTTTTATTTGTTTTGTTTTCATGAATAGGAAAGATTAATAGGAATAGAGCACTACGACTACTATGGACAAGAATTATAAACAAAAAAATCAGTAATATACTGTGGATGCATCTTATTTGTGCAGTAGTGCACCAACACAACTTTAAAGTAGCTGGAGCATATTTTGCAAGCTGTGTGGTTTTCTAAACTCAAAATTGAGTATTCTGTATGTGAGAAAATACTCTATTATATTGGTAGTTTCCAGATAACAAAATCAACAAGATTCGAAAATCGCCAATGAAGGTACAGATCATGGTAAACTGAATTTTATCGAGACATGAAATGTACTCACAATTGCTTAAAATGCAGGCCTCAAAGCAGCCATCTCATAGTTGCAACAACCTGTAGAATGGACATTGCAGGACTTTAGCAAAGATGACAGACACCCAATGTTTAGAAGAATAGATGCAGCTGAAAATTGATGTATACAATGTTACCAAGGGACAATATGTAGTAGTAGTACATTACATCTCAACGGTCTGCAGCTTGAGGATCATCACAAGTAAACTTATAATTTTTTCCAATACATATCATCACAAGTAAGCTCCATTTGATCTTGGACCTAGACGATCTGAGGTTCCCTTACCAGGAAGTGTACACCATGACAGAGCAACTTCCATTGTACCAACCAACTTAGATGCATGCCTTGCTTGTTTAGCTACCTTTTCAAGGGGTACCCTAGCATCAACAGCAGCTCCAGCTACCTGTGAACCAAATAGGCCAATATCAACGTTAATAAATCTAGTACAACTTTCATTTTTTTTCTCAAACAACATAGGAGAGTTGTCAGTCATTTCATTAAGATATGAGAAAAATAAGGGAGAAGGCATAGGACCTATTCCCAATACACTCAACTCACATGCCACACCTAAAAAATGCTTTAATAGACGCTAAGAACAAAACGTGAACCGGCCAGGTTGAAGGATCAGCTGAGAGAATAATTAGATGCTAAGAACAGGAACCAGAAGTAAACATGGTGCGACACTATGAGCTGAGAGAAGCGACTCCTAGAACTGGAAGGAATGATAGGGTCGCAACAACCACCAAATAATGTAGCAGATTACAAAAAGTAACGAAATTGTAAACGGGACAATAGGAAGAGAGTAAACAGGCAAGGCAATGCAGTTGAAAAAAAAACAGACCCGAATAGGAGGCCAAATCAGAGCACGCAAATCCCATCCCACATAAATAGTAATAACAACAAAAAATGAAGGGAAGTATGCCCTCAGAAGCCGCAACACCGCAGACAACTAATATGTAGAAGAGACACAACCCAATCTCATTAAAAGGTAGATAGTGACTAAAGCACACGCGGAAGCACATGAAATTATGGCCATGATAGATATACTGAAACACAGAGCAAGAAACAAAGGCACGTAACAGACCAAACATCACCTGAAACAAAAAAAAACAGAGTGTTGAAGCCCACATGCATGAGGTTAATCATATATCACAACAAGGTGCTAATAGCCAAGCCAACTCTTCGCCACTAACAACAAGCGGCAGGAACAAATCTTTCTCAAACCAAACAAACAATCACCATCCAATAGTTAATATCTCAATAATAAATATTTGCAAACAACAATGACAAAGCCTTAGGTTTTAGAACAAGATCAAATTGAAACATAAAAAAGAGTTAGTCATATTATTCAGCTGCAAGCACTGATCCAGGTTAGAGCAATATTATTCATCATCAAACAATCGAAATGATGCTACACTTACTATTAGAGTAAATAGTTTTCCTAGTGCAAGCTTTCTGAACATATGTTTTTCATGCCTAATCAAATGTAAAAAAGAAAAAAGTGGGAAAGTTATATATAAAAACGGGATATTGCACAATGTTAAACACCATAATTGCAGTAATTTAAGTATGCAATTTACTACTTATAAATGTGCAATGAAGAAATGGATACTACATACATAATTCCACTTCAGACTACCTGGCACCTGGTAGAGGAGATACAGAGTTAAAAACATAACACTAGAATCATTATTCCCGACATCTTAAGTTATTCCTATTAACAATTCACAGATCTCAGCATGTAAATAAAACTAAGTCATCCTAACATCATATACTAACAAATTCTATAGTGAATAACAAAAAAACAAAGTTTATAGTGAATAAAAATAAGTCATCCTATGGTCATCTTTTTTATACTGGAGTGAGTAATATTTAGTATGGATAACAAAAAATTTAATCAACACAAAGAGGCTTTAAGAACAACACATAATTGAAATATTGAATCCAATAATAGTATTCTCTTTAGCTCGTGAGACACAAAAGCACAATTGGTACTATACTATCCATACCCAAATGGTTTAAACGAATCAAAAACAACCATGCAATACAAACAAGAAGCCCTCCTTGGATATAGAAAAGCATGGATCGACAGAAATGGACCAAAACCATAGTTCAAATTACCCAACTCATGCATCATACATGCACCTGGCAAACTGTGCATGTACATGAAACACCATATGACAGAACACACAATGATGTCAATTTATTATCAATAAAATTGAGAAAATTAGAATGGTCCAAACAGATCTCAAATCATCATAAGATACAATGGGAGAATCTTTCTCTATATAAAGAAGTGGCTATTAGTATCTACTTATAGAAAGGCACTCCAAGTAAAGCTCAAGAAGACTTATAGAAATGTTCTCTAATGCATCTGAACTATTCAGGATAGATATCTGCATGGGTAATTGAACAAATTCCAGATATCAATGTGAAAGCATGGAGGTCCTGATGCCAAGTACTTCTTTCTGAATATCACAGAAAATTAGAATGGAAAGAAGGTGTCATGTTCTTCTGACCTCTGTTGCTCCAGAAATGTAAATTCCTTGGGTTTTACTTTCCTTGATCTACAGGTTGTCTTTGGACAAGTCAAGAAGGTCCCTGAGATATGAACAGATAAAAATTCACCCTCTCCATAGCAGCACTTTAAAAAACATTTCTAGAGAGGAAGTATGAGAAATTCTCTACCAAATACTCACATCACTTTTTCCAAATATATCTCCACCTGAGACATGGTAAATAACTTATTTTACTATTTAGCTTCAGTAAACCTAACAACTAAGGGGGGGAAACTAGCAATGTGGATGCTAAATCAGCATGAGACTGGTATGTTACCATTGACAACTTCACAGTCCATGTGCTTGCTGATGATCCTAAACATACAAAAAGCTCATCCACAATTCGTTGTACTAGTCCAGTTTTCTGTTCACTGCAATGCAAGATGCTTGGCCCCTATGTTACATTCAAAATTACAAAAATGTGTAAGGTCAAGATAGAAGAGACATGATCAGTAATTATCCTATAAACTAAAGCTCAAGGACATTTAATTTACCTCCATGCTCTATGTCTTTCCCGCCCCAGTGTAGACACAAGCAAATTTGAAAAATGTCATTATGGTTAAAATTTGATTACTAAGACATTGATCATATAGGTGCACCACAAATTATGATTGTATACAGTAAATTGAAAAGTTGCAATACGGCGAGCATTGCTTTGAGGAAAAAAAGTGGATACACATATACATCCTTTGCAGTAAAACAAGTGTACTACTGTTAAATGGTCGATCAGGGTACAGAGTGTATGTGTATGGAGCAATAGATACCTGACCATAAGTAATTATAGTCCCACTTATTCCATTGATGGCATCTGTTTCCAGAATATAGAAAATGGCTATTAGATAATCTAGTTATGATAAGAGTGCAGTGATCAAAAACAGCTTTGACTATCTTGAAGAACAAATCTAGAATGGAACCAAAAAAAAACAAAACCTGACACAATGGGCACAACAAGGAATGGAACAAAAAAAAAAAAACAGATCCAAATATCATCTTCTAGTTAAGATTTTTATCTTCACATGGCCGAAAGAAGAAAAATCTAACACAAAATCGAAGAAAAAATCAGAACAAACTCTTGATCTGCAGTTTCAGATTGAAAACCACAAAAGCTATGATAATATAGCTTTCCATCACTGGTATTAGTGGAATAAAAGCGCTTAGGGTAATTGTTTCATCATCAATCAGCCAGCTCAAGAGTTGACAAATTGTACTCCAGAACCATCCAATCAGTATTTTAGTACCACACAAGTGCCGAAAATGAACAGATCTAACACTACAAACAACAGACCAGCAACACACTGCATAGATCTACGAAAAAAACATGTGTAAAATTCCATGTCAAGTAATATAACAATATGCAGTCAGGTAGTCAGGCTACACACTCAACTCTGGGATCTCATCGCCATTTCCTTCATGGACTCGAACGACAAATACATCCAACATACCATCAAATTCTAGAACAATCAATCAAACAACTACAGAACCAGATCTACTGAACCAATGACCCCCAACAACAGAGTTCAAATCAAGGGACAGTGCACGCCGTACCAAGGTACCTGCCGACCTCTAGCAATGGCGCCCTGCGCCCTCGTCGTTGGAGACGGCCGCCGCCTGCCCTGCTCGGGAGAGCTCGTCCAGGCACGACCTGTGCCGCCGCTCGGGGGACCTCGCACGGGCCCTCGCCGGCCGCGGCCATGGAGGACTGCCCCACTGTGGCCTTCGGTAGGTGGGCGTCGTGCCCAGAAATGTGCGCCGCTGCGCCTGGGCGAGAAGAGGATAGAGAAAGGGGAAAGGTTGCAGCCGGTCTCACCCACTGGAGAAGTGAGTCGATGCGTGGCCTTGAGGTCCGCAGGTCAGAGAAACAAAACAGAAACGCCACATCGAACACCCAGGAGACACGCGTGAGATGGATCCGACGAACAGAAAATCTATGTGCCAATGAACCAAGAAACACACATGTGTTGTATAGCATTCCTGTATAATAAAACCGACCGGAGGTAGAGACAGTAGCAAAGCGTATGTTACTATCTGTAACCGTTGCGTTCAGCTCCAAATTAAGAATCTTGTGAGATAAGGTCGATCCTCACAACAACCGGCGACGGTGACTTCTCGCGCTCTACGGGAACGACGGGAGTGTAAACATCTGCACTTGCATCCAAATTAAGGTGATAAGGTCGATCCAGCCGTTTAACTCGCGACACCTACGGCCACAATTTGTACAGAAATTATATATATTTCGGCAGTTTACATGCTTTTGATCTGGAAATGGCGAACCTTAGTTTCCTCAAGTAATAAGTACGTACGTATGCAAGAACAAATCTGCTAGAGCCTATATATATAGCACAGTAAAACTAAAACTGTAGGCTTTTGCTTCGACGAACGCCAAAACTACCTGATGTGGTTTAGCTGGAACACATATACACTCAACATTTTGCTGAAAATCTTTCCTGCAAAAGAAAACAAAACACAGAAATAAACTAGGGTAGTCATCCTTCCCGCTTCACTGACCGATCAAACATACGCTTGAAAGAGTTGCAAATGCAGATATCACTCAAAACTACTGTCAGTCACACATCCACCAGGTTCGAACTAGGCTGCATCGCCGGATCGGATCGAGGCCTATAACTGTCTAATCCATATAAGCTGGACAGCGCCAAACCGAGCGATCCAAAAGCTGTGAAAGCTCGGTGCATGGATCCTGATCGAGCTCCTCCAGAAGAAGCCATCTACCGAGACTTGGAGAGAAGTTCGCTCCGGTCTTCCGGATGAAGCTAAGCTAGCTGTAGCGGTCGAGGAGGGCGTGTCTGTCAGCATGCATGTGGCAGCAACCAGCAACCTTTTTTTTTTGGAAAACTAGCCTGATCGAGCTCCTCCAGAAGAAGCCATCTACCGAGACTTGGAGAAAGATTCACTCCGGTCTTCCGGATGAAGCTAAGCTAGCTGTAGCGGTCGAGGAGGGCGTGTCTGTCAGCATGTGGCAGCAACCAGCAACCTTTTTTTTTGGAAAACTAGCCAGCAATTATCTGCGAGCATTGCATTGCCCACCACGCGTGCCTGGACGCTCCGCCAGTATAAATACCGTACCGGTGCGGCGCACACACCGCCGCCCAGATCGTGCAATTTGAACTGCATTCTGAAGCTCAAGAAGCCACCCGGCCCATTCCACGCTAGTCTCACCATGTTGGAAAACTGTGGCAACTGCAACTGCAGTGACAAGAGCAAGTGTGTGTAAGTGATCTGATCGATCTGCCGTTAGATGGCCGTTGCTACCCCTCTCCCTCACTGAGTTTAGTTTGGCTCTACGTTTAACGGTGTACTTCAAAGTTTTGATTTAACATTGGATAAATAGCTGCAAGTTGTCTGATTATGACTGAAGGAATACCAGTACTCATCAATTGAAGCTAGGATTATGTCTCTTTGTTCAAGTATCTATATATACCAATATATGATGTTCAGCGCATACACGTCCATGTGTCTACAAGTACTAACTTTTGTGCTCCTTGAATTACTACCCTGCAGCAGGAAGAAAAGGAGCAGCTATGGCGTCGTCATATATGTAGACGCCGAGAAGAGGTACTTGCCCGGGCGTTGCTCCTGCCACCTCTTGGAAAACCTCATCAGTATGCCTTTAGAGTTCACACAGGACTTACTGTTATTAATTGGAGACCCCAATAAAACATATCACATTAATACTCATGAGACACACTAAAAAAACATAAAATCCTAAAAATTATCTTGAAAATATAAAACATCGCCGACATTTGACATTATGAAAAATAACATAATCTAATCTCTAAATCTGCTTCTAAATTACTGACCTATACCCAAAATTTCAGCCTGAAATGACCATTTATGCAATTGTAGTAAGTTAATTTTTCATGAAGTTAAATTTTAGGTTTATTTTGGATTTGTTAAATTTTGTTTAACTAAAACCTTAATTTTATATTTTTTGGACATTACTAGAATGTTTTTAAGCTTTATTTTTATTAAAACTACATTTATTTTCAAATTTTAGAATATTTTAGTGAAGTTATAATTTTAAAATTAAATGTTTGCACTTATTTTGAATTTTCTAGTGATGGTAAAATCTTAAATTGGAGTTTTTACTTAATTTTGAAATGTTTAGAATTTAGTTGGTTCATCTAATTATCCAAAAATCTGATATGAGGCCCAAAAATACCCCTAGACATTATCCAATAAGATACTCAAATAAAAACCATCTCATATTTTCATGAGAAATTCAACTTTTAGTATTGTAATTTGGATCTGGCAACTGGCATCAGACATGGATGGCCTATTTTTCACCCTATTGAAAAGTCCATTCATAAAAGATAAATGTGTAGGATATTAATAGAAAATAGTTGTGAAAGATATGTTTTGGGGCATGTCGTACGTTGTCCAAAATATCAATTGTTTGTAAACCGGAGGGGCTAAGCTTTGATGAGCAGTTTCCACATGAATCAAATACTGAATTACAATGTTGTCACATGATCAATTTATTGAATATATGGATGTATCATGGATGGATGTAGCCACTTGGAGAAGGCGGCGGCGGAGGTCTCGCCTACGAGCACGACGACGGCGAGTGCAAGTGGTTGACCACGCACGGCTGCAACCTGCGGCAAGTGGTCTGCGTGCCCCTTCAGGCTTGTGGTTTGTATATGATAGCATGATTCTACTTCTT
The DNA here is from genome assembly GCF_019320115.1 of Miscanthus floridulus. Lineage (NCBI taxonomy): Eukaryota > Viridiplantae > Streptophyta > Magnoliopsida > Poales > Poaceae > Miscanthus > Miscanthus floridulus. The sequence goes on from NC_089596.1 coordinate 36,982,214, forward strand.
CCATTTCAAATTATAAGATGTTTTGGTTTTTCTAGACACAGTGCTTTTGCTATGTATTTAGTGCATAATAAAAGCATCATATCTAGAAAGATTAAAATATCTTATAATTTGGAATGGACGGAGTAGCTTATTATTACCCCTACTTTATTGTTAGCTTAATTTGACGCTTTGCCACCGTACGCGTGGATGCTGTAAATAAACGAATGTACTTCCATATGCTTGTAGCTCCTGACTATGCTGTAAATAAACGAATGTAATTCCATATGCTTGTAGCTCCTGGATCATGAGTAGCACGTATGGTACTGTGGGCTGTGGCATAGTCCAATGCGACGCATGTATAGGCAGTATAGCTAATACAGATCGAGTCCAGCATCACAGCCCCAAAGAGAAAAGAGGATATAGGAAAGAATTATTAGGACGAAATTAAAGTGGAGTATATATATAGGAGTAGTAACGAATAATATTGTACGTTAAAACAAGACAAATTTTGCAGTGGGATAATGGAGAAACGTAATAGGGCTCTTTACACCGCCAAATCGAGACTTTGCCTAGTACCGTTATAAATTCATGGTTCTTTGCCAGTGGACACCATGCTGATTATTTTATTTATTTCTTAGTTTTAGGGAGAAAAAAGATAGGGAAAACGTCCACACTACCCTTGTCTTCGACCTCTGGCCCTTCGCTGATTATTTGTTCGCCGCCACTCGATTTGGTCGTTCGTCGGTCGGCGAGATCCTGAATTACCACCCGCGTCCGCCTCCTCCTCTGATCTACTACTCCGATGGTGTCTTCAGTCGCATCTTCCCCATGATTTGGTCTCCTCTGAATTACCATGGCGGCGGCCACGCTCTCTCTAGCGACTAGACCTGGCGGCGCCGACCTCCGCCTTCGCCGTGGCCGTCTGGCAACGTGCCACAGCTCCTCGAGGCGAAGCTCGGCGAGCTCCCCTGTTGCCGCGCCTGGGCCTCCTCGGCCCGCGCCTCTCCAAGCCCAGCCCTAGCTCGTGGGCAGCAGTCACTGCGCTTCCTAGCTCCTGCAGCTCCAGTCATGGTCACCGCCGGCCAGAGGTTCAAGACAAGGGCAGAGAAGACATTTCACCCACCTTTTCTCTCCCAAAACCTAAGAAACGTATAAAATAATCAGCGCATTGTTCATTGGCAAAGAACCACAAATTTGTAATGATACTAGGAAAATTCTTGATCTAGCGGTGTAAACTAGCCAATTACACGTTTCTCGAGTGTCTCACAACAAAAATTGCCTTAAAACAAAATTAAAGGAGAAGCGTATGCACGAGCACAGTACCGTCAAAACACACACACACACACATATATATATATACACTACATGCCATCGTCCTTGATTTGATGTTTGCAACACAAATCATTCAGGCGTGGAAGACCAATATCCAGAAGGATAAGACCGTGCGCGATGGAGGACAGCGCAAAAGGAATATACAGTCACTCTACTGTAGTCAAGACAATTATTCTCTGTCCAACTGTCTAGGCAACAGTAAGAAGGAATAATTGAAGACTTCGCCTCGAAGGCTCCTTCAGACGATAAGCATAAAGGACACTCCATTCGTGCTATAAAGCAAGACGTCGGGCGCATTCATTCAGCATCGAAGAACCAAGGATCGAAGAACCAAATATCGAAGAACCAAGTATCGAGAAACCAGAGATCGAAGAACCGATCATCGAGCCTCATCATCTCTCATCCACTCCACACCACCACTCCACCAACTCTCCACTCACACATACACCATGAAGACATGATCTCAGAAGGACTCTGAGAATCATCCACCTATAATAGTAACACTCTGCTTACTTAGTAGCCACTCCACCATTGTAAATTAGAGAATAAAGGAGATCCCCGTAATCTTCCTACGCTTGTAAGGTAAACCCTAAGGTTTGTGCTAAGTGCTTGGGGTTTTCCGAAAGGGAAAGCCGTATGTAAGCTTGCTCTGTAGAAATGAATTAAGCTTTCCTGTTTTAATCCCTGCCTTCCTTTAAGCTCGTTCATATGGGGCGATGTCTCTATGCTAGGGACCCTAGAGGAGAAACCTCTGCGTGTGTTGTTCTCATGTTAGCCCTGGTAGCGACGTTTGTAGAGAACCCTGTTTGCGTAGAGAAGTGTTCCCTTTAGGTGGAACTACCTAGGGAGACGATAGAGCCTGAGTCCTATGTGTGCGTGGCTGGAGATAGCGAGGGAGGAGACCAGGTTAGCCTAGTTCCGAAGCGAGCTAGTGATGCATACGGTGAGTACCGAGTAGGACTATCACAAGCATAGTAGCATGACCGGCTGAACTGTTGGTCTCGCCAGCCTGCTAAAGATCCTGAGAAATATTAATCTGCATATTCACTAATCGCACACATAGCTAATCACTCACGCATCCTGCATCCATAAAGAGAGACGAGTGCTCCAAATAGTTACACGCATAGTGCTTGAATAGTGAAGGGGTTGAGTGCCTGAGCCACTCTCGGGTGAGTGCTCGTGCACTGTTCATATTCCGAATTTGAATAGTAGCCACGAATTTGAATAGTGAACGCTGAATTTGAATAGTTCTATGAATAGTAACTCAGGATTTTTAAATTTGAATTTCGAATCCGTTCGGGTTCTCACTGTGATAGCCCCGTTCCAACAGTGGTATCAGAGCCTGGTTACTAAAAATTTGAATTAAAGGGATTTACTTATATTGCCAAGTTTAAACAATTTGTCAGTACAACCTTAGTTAAATACTTTACTTATAATGGAAACTTTAGATAGTCAAATTCAATATTATGAGAAAAAATTAAGTAAGATTCCTGAAGAATATAATACGTCTATGCTATGTGAATGGTCTGCTATAAGAGAAAAAGAACTCTGCTTTAGAAGAGGGTTATGTAGACTTGATAATATCAAGAAAGATAGAGAACTAAAGAATAAATATTTTAAAACACCTGTTGTGATAAAGAAACAGGAAGATGAGTAAAAAACTAAAGACAAAGAGACTCATAAAGTTAAATAAGATGTGCAGATGAATAATATTGAATACATTACAAATGAAGAAGAGCAATGGGAAATTAATAATAAGTTTTTATTAGAAAGTTATGAAGAAGAAGAAAATAATGCTCAGAGTCACCAAGATTTTATAGACTCTTTAGATGATAAAGAGTTACGCAATCTAGATAATACAGCAGAAGGGTTAGATATAATATCTGAAAATATTAATAGTTCAATAGAAACAAAAATAGAATTAATGAATCAAGAAGACTGTGAGCACGATTGGATAAAAGGAAGAGGTGATTATAATATAAAATGTGCTTTTTGTATATTTTACCCTAGTCAAGAAAATAGACTTACATGTAGTAAATGTTTAAAGCAAGCATGTGCTTCATGTCTAAGAATTACACACCCTCTTGAAGACACCTATTGGAAGATCAGGGTGTGCATCACCATCAAGGATGAACAGAAAGGCGCATATCAGCTGGATTCAAACTATGCGCACCATGCTCATCGTGCTACCATGGAGGATGGCATAGAAGATGCATCCGCTGAAGCTTGCATAGGCCTCCGTGGTCGCCGATTCGAGGATATGAAGAATGACCAATATCGATTCCTCCCTCACCAACACCTAGAATTGGGATGGGCGATGATGGACCCGCAGGGCACGGATCCAACAACCCAAGTGATGGTACACTTTGGCTGAGTCCGTAGCAAAGATTCACCGACTGGAGGATCAGTTGAAGGCACAGCAGAAGACCATCAAGAGACACCGACAGGTGATAGATGAACAAAGGGTATGCCTCAACTTGCCAAAGATGTACGAGGAGCTTCCCCATAAGTCTCGCCCATAGATGTTGGAGTCCCTTTTATATAATAAAACGATAGTAGAACGAGTCAAGTTGAGTCTAGTCGAGTCTACTAGTGCGGTGTGAACATTGGTGTGTTTAGTTGATTTGTTATTATGTTTATGTGTGAGTTGGATCTTTGTAATGAGTGCTGGAACTTTGTGGGAATGTCCGCAAGTTCCATAGTTAAGAATATTAAAGATTGGGTCAATAAATAAATAGTTGGGTTTGTTATATCTTGTTCTCTTGGAATCTGTTTTTTGGAGCAGTCTGTCCTTATCTCAATGACAATTAAAATCTACTAGACCAAAAATTATGAAATTCTTAGGGAATAACTAGACTTAAGTATCTTTCCAATGCCTCTCGAATCACCCTCATATCTGATCTGGGTTGTGAGATATCACTATTTTGAGATGAAGTTTTTGCGAAGTCTGGAATCTGGAAACAGTTTCAGTTGTATCCTGTTTTTGAGTAAACTATCGACAGAATCTGGGAATGGGGTATGAATAAAAGTTATAGATAATTTCTGAAGCTTTCCAACCATATAAAGTACACCTCATTTGGATTTCTAAAACTCGAGATATAACTGTTTTACCAAGCTGCTGATGTTGAGACTCGTCCAGAAAATTTTCAGAACGTATTCTAACATGGAAATTTCTAAATTTTGAATATTTGATAGCAGATGTCTAGAAGAGGAAGAGGCCGAGGTCGTGGAGGTGTTCCCCCACATCCACCACCACCACTGCCACCGTCTATTGAGCGACTCTTGGTAGTACAGACACATATCATGCAAGCGTTGGTGCAGAATCAGCAGGACCAACAGGTTGGTGGAGCACCGTGTAATAAGCGTGGTGAATTCTTGAAGGGCTGTCCCCCAGTGTTCTCTCATGCCACTAATCCACTAGAAGCAGATGATTGGCTTCGTGCAGTGGAGAAGCAACTCAACATAGCATAATGTGATGATCAATAGAAGGTGTTGTATGCTTCAGGGCAGCTCCAGGGAGAAGCTCAAGACTGGTGGGAGTCATTCGAGTATGGACGTCCCGCCAATGCTCCTCCTGTCACCTGGCAGGAGTTTAGAGAGAATTTCAGATCTTATTGCATACCAGAGGGACTGATAGAGCTCAAGCAGGAGGAATTCAGAGCACTGAAGTAGGGATCCATGTCCGTGGCGGAGTATCGTGACAAGTTTGCCTAGCTATCATGTTATGCTCCTAATGAAGTTGCTGATGATGCTGATAAGCAACGTCATTTTCTCAAGGGTCTATATGATGGTCTGCAACTTCAGCTTATGTCCAATACACACCCCAACTTTCAGACGCTGGTGAATCGCGCTATTGTTATTGACAACAAGCTCAAGGAGATGGAGGCCAAGAAGAGAAGGCTTCAGGGACAGGCCTCCGGGAGTAATACACGTCTACGCACCCATCCTCAGCAAGGCTTCTAGCAGAGGTTTTAGGGACCACCCAATCAGTGGGACCATGGTCAGTACCCCCAGCGCAACTAGAACCAGCAGCAGAATGTCAATCAACGTCCTCAGCAGCAGAGTGGTCAGCAGACACCATGACAGGGAACACCCAACAACACTCCTATGAAGACTAGTGCCCCTAGCACCCCCAGCAAGTGCTTCCGTTGTGGTAAAGAAGGTCACCTATCTTATAATTGCCCTAAGAAGCCCCACCAGCAAACCCCCTAGAAGTAGAATAGCAACCAGAAGCCATCACATTATGGGAAGGTGGATCATGTGTCTACAGAGATGGCGCTTGCGGAACCAGAAGTCATGCTCGGTACGTTCAATGTCAACTCAACCCCTGCCACTGTTCTTTTCGATTCTGGAGCTTCGCATTCATTAATATCACAAGCATTTGTTAGAAACCATAGCATACCATTATGTGTCATACAAAACCCCATATTAGTGAACTCACAGGGTGGAAGTATGCAAGCTTCATATCGTTGTCTTCCGACTAGTCTATTCTTAAGGGGGGTAGAGTTCAAAGTGAGCCCCATTGTGTTGAGAGCATCTGGTATAGATGTGTAACACCCAAAAATTTCATTCTTTTAAAATAAGTAAATTTGATTTAATTATGTTATTATGTGTGCATTCAAATATAGGAAAATAATAATTTTTGTGAAATTAAAATCAATCATAAGGATATATACATGTTGATGCACTGATGTTAGAGCATTGTGTTTAATTTGTTGAGTGGTTTTTGATTTAAACTTAAAAGGAATCCAAAATCATTTGGAAATGAAGTTGGAAAATTTGAATTGGAAAAAGAAAAAGGCTTTTTCTTTCCTCCCCTTTCCTTCCTCAATTTGGCCGCCGCCCCAACTCTCCCCGCCAGCCAGCCGTGCTACTTTTCTTTCCTCCGCGCCAGCTAGCCTCGCGCGGCCCAGCAAGCGCGCCGGCCCAGCACCGAGCCGCAACTGACGTCCGTGCCTCAGCCACTGACGACCTAGGCCCGCCTGTCGGCGCCGTCCCTCACCTCTGTGCCCCACGCCCGGTCAAGCCAGTCAAGCCGCAACTACCGCCACAACGCCGAGGTCCGCCGAGCTCGGAACCTCCGTGTAACACCTCGGGTGTTTAAATACTAAAATATGCCATGTCATCATATGCATAGCACATCATTTATGTGTTAGTAAAAATTTTGATATGCATACACTAAAACAAGCTTACCTTTATGTTGTATGTGTTGAATTGTATTGTTTGAATTAAGTTCAAAGTTTTGTTTGGATTTGAATTTTCAAGAAAACCCTGATTTTCAGTATTCAAATCCTACCCTAAAAACCCATTTCAAAATCTAAGCACATTTTGGGGTTGAGTCTAAAAGCAAAAGTGTGGAGCTTGTCAGGTTATACAAAGTTTGTTTTTGGAGTTTTCAAAGTTGTTATAAAAAATTTGAAGTAATTTGAAAAGGCGTAATTCTTTAAATGTCCCCTATTTGAATTCAAAATTTCATTTCAAAATGTAGACCGAATTAGGGGGTGGTTATAAAAGCAAAGTTGTAGAACTTTGAATTTTGAGCAATTTTTGTTTTCGAGATTTTGAGTTGTTACTTAAATTTGGGAGTAATTTGGATTTTAAAACGAATGGCAATTCTGTAAATATGGGGAACAGTAGCCACCGAAGCCATCTCATCGCCGGCGACCTTCTTCTCGGTTCTAGGCGCGCGCGTGGCCGTCTTTGGCGTCGCGCTGGCGCGGAGAAGGCTCCTATGTGGCTTCCTTGTGCTTTTGAGCTACGCTATAAGGCCTTTGCCGTCGTCGTTCTTCGCCGTTTTCTTTCCTCTGTTTTCCCAACGCCACCGCCGCTGCTCCGTCGTGCATTTGCCGTTGCCGTAGTGCCTCCACCGTCGCAGCCAAGCTTGTCCCAGCTCTGTCTCCTCCTTGTGAACCCAGCCAACCAACCTTGGTCGCTTGAATTCACCGGGAACCTGCTGTGCACGCCTTTTTTCCCCACGGCCGGCAACCTCACCGTCGTGCTTGCGCCTTCGTGGCCAGCGCTCCATGTGCGCCTCTTTCCTTGATCATGGTAGCTCCAGCTTCGCCTTGATCCCGTGATGCTCTATGACCAGTTGTTTGATCGTTTTGTCCACCACAGCCACTGGAACATCGTCGTCGCCATTGCTCGCACCGCCGTGACCGCTGTGAACGCCGCCCCGCTTCACCATTGCTTCTCCTGCCTTAATTCCTGCTCGAGCGTGTTCGTGGTGAGATGTTGAACCTTCCTATGCTGTTTGTTTAACCACTACCAGTCTCCTGTCGCTAGCGTAGCGCCGCCATGCAGTCATGGCCGCCATGGCCGAGGCCGTGCTCGTTTTGTGCAGCGATCGATGCAATTAGTGACATCAATAGGTGCGCATGGTAGTGGGAGCATGTTGGTGTCTTTGCTGTCGCCGATGATCTCGTCGTCGGCGAGATTTCATCGGTCAGAGCTGTCGCCGCCGCGGTCAACGCGGGAGGTAGCAAATGACATGTGGGGTCGGATTGTCAGTGACTCAGTGAGTTCAAAATGGAATTTTTCCTTTTTCAGATTTGAATGAATAGTGATGTGATTTGTTATTTTTGTGTAGATTTATTTAGAGCTCCAAAAATTATGAAAATTTTTGTGTGACCTCTCTGTGATGTATATTAATTAGGAAAAATATGAAATGTTGTTTTTTAGTACTTTTTGAATGTGATAAAAGTTGATCATTTAATTAATAAATGGGTTTCCATGATTTTTCTAGGTTTATTTAATTATCCTAAAACTATGAAAATTGTTTTGCCACTTAGTTATCATGTGATGAACATTTACAAAAATTTGGAGCTCAATTGGAATAAGTTGATTTATTTCATAATTTTGAATTAAATAATTAATTCATAAAAGCAAATAGTAACCTTTAATGATTTAGGTTTTGTTTGAATTTTTGGATTGAGTGATGACCTTGGGTCATTAGTTGGTAATGATCCTTGGCAATGGAAGTAAGTGTTACGAAAAAGGTTTAGTTAGTTTGACTTATAACTGTACCGCGAAGGAAAGTTGTATTCAAGTTGTAAATTTTGCACCTATCATCGAGCATCATATTTTTGTATCTCGCATCATCTTAAACATGGCATTATTACTACATGTAGTGAACGAAGGTGAACACGTGGTAGTTAATCAAGTTGCGGAGGAAGTTAATCCGTCTGTTGAGGACGGATCTGATAATTGTGGAACGTCGCAGGAACCTAACTTTTCCGTCAATGAAGGCAAGCCCCGGATGCATCTAAACCTACCTTGTGTTTTACAAATTTTTTTCGCTTTTGCTTTTATATACTGCATTAAGTGATTAGGAGTCAAGTGGAAACCTAATTGGTGCATTACCAACCTTGTTTTTCCATATCTACCTTGTTACCAGTTTTAATTTGTAAATGCCTAGTTATGCTTAGTCATGCTTAGCCGGGTGATTACCTGTCACCTGCGAGTTTTAAATGGATCTTTGGTTATGTTGGTTACTTATGTTATCATGACATATGAGCATGTGGAGTAATAAATTTAGACCGGGCGGACCCGATGTGTGAGAGCCACAAGACATGGAGGTCTTGTGAGCGGGTTCTTTCCGCCTGTGTCGATTAAGAACCGTCCGTTGTTGAACTGTGTGAGATGAGACTTTGTAGTACTAACCACATACTTCGGTAAGCCTTGAATTGGTGATTCTATTATGAGAATGGCTACTCGCGCACTAGGATTAGAGAGATGGTGGGAATAGCGTGTACCCACTTGGCATTGGGCTGGATTGGTGGAGTACTGTATTCTCGGGTGATGCGGACCCGTTCTTGTTTTAGAGGATCCGAGGGTAGGTTGATATATGTAAGTCGGGGACCTGCATATATCGTGTGGTCTGGAATCCCCAGCTGGGTTTTAATCGGTTCGAATCGTTGTTGCTCCTCGGTTATGGAGACTCAACTCTCTGTTCATCATCGTAGTTAATAACTGGAACTCGAGTAAGGTTTGAGAAAGAGTTTGATATGAAGTTCATGATCTCATTACGGATCATGGCAGATTCATATGTGTTTCTTATAAAGTTTTATATGTTGAAGTAAAGAATTTTGTTAAAGAACTTTTACGCAAAAGAACTTTGACTATTGCTAAAGCCATACCTTGAATCCCTGAGCCTGCATTCCTGAGTCTTCTTAGTTTTTATTTCGGTTAAGTCTTGTTGAGTACTTTTGTACTCAGGGTTCGTTGACCCTTGTTGCAGGTGAGCCTCATGAGCAGGTCTGTTGTGGACCGTGCTGCATGACTATTGTTTAGGTCGATGACGATAAGTGAATGTGTGATCCTTGGGCAGGATACTTATATTGTGTGTTTGTATTATGTTATAATGCCACTCCACTACTATTATGGTTTGTATTAATTAGCGAGCTTAGTTTGTAAGGTTTGAAACAACTGGTGTGTAAACTAAGTTATCATAAGACTTCCGCTAATTTACTCTGATGTAGGTATTTGAATAAATGTTGTAATACTGCAATGACTCTGTAATGGGATCCTGCTCGAAAATCGTGGATGATTTGGGGTTCCCCGAGGATACCCGACAATCTTCTTAAGTTACCAAGAACATATGCATAGTCGTCAGAGGTCGTTGGACAATGATAGATGCATGTGGGTCCTATAATTTTAGAGGTTCTGCCACAGAATGGTATCAAAGCGATCGTTACAAAGTCTTTGTTGTATTGTTTTACAAAAACTTCAAAATGATTTGGGACAAATAAATATAACTTGTTAATTTGGTCCAAATTGCTTCTGACTTATCTTATTTCATTCTCACCATTCATTATTTGATTAAAAAGGCTTTGTGTGGTGGAGTAGTAATCTTATTATGCCCTATATAATAACAACTATTATTTATGTACCTTATCAGCTTTGATGTTTTTGTTCATAAGAATGATTCATGCATCATGATTAATCCATTCATTACTTACTTTCCCTCAGAGTCGGGGCTAGGTAGTGAGTTTGGGTTGAGTTGTGTAATTCATCCTGGCTATTCTTTAGATTTGGATCAAATTGTCTTACTTGGATTAATATTGCTTCCTACAGTATGGCTCGTACCAAGATAACACCCCATAAGTCCATTGGACCCAAAGGAGTTCCTTGTCACTAGCTTGCTCCTAGGAATGACGGTGCTAGCAGTAGCAGCTCCAGGCCTGATCACCAGGCAGAGATACAGAGGCTTACAGCAGAGTTTGCTCAGGCTACTAGAGATAGGGTTGTGGATGCCATCCATGTGGGCGAGTTACGGAATAGATTGAGGTGTCTTACCACCGCTCATAGGAACTGCGAACATATGTTAGTTCGTATGGTGGAGGGAAGGAATGAAGCTTGGCATAGAGAAGATGTAGCTAGAGCTAGAACTCATGAGCTAGAATTTTATGTGGAAGATTTAGAAGAACATAATACTACTTTGCATGAAGAAGTCCATAGGCTGAGCAACCTCCTGGATCCAAATCATGAACCTCAAGCTAATGAAATGGACCCTGGTGTCATCATTGCTGATAATGATGAACTTGAAGAGGAAGAAGAAGAAGAAGATCTGAAGAATTAGTGATGGTAGATGAAAGTGATAATGAAGGTGGAAATGTTTCCGGAATGGATACCAATCACGAAGTTTGATGTGGTCGAGGAGAAGAGTAGAATTGTAAATAGTGTGATCTAGTTAAGTTTAGTAGTCTTATGTAGGTGTGGACTTGTGTTTAAATAAGTGAAACCAGTGTAATGCGTTGTAGTAAGCTCTTTTATCTTTTAATAAAGGTCTGTGAGTTAAGTTTGGTTTGTTATGAATAGATGCGTCGTACGTGGGGTTCGCATATTCCTGGCACTTCATAAGATGAAGACGGTATTCCTGATCCGCCACTAGTTCCTCCAAATCTGGCTAATGCTATCGCTGCCCTTGTCAATGTGAATATTGAAAATGCTCTATTGCTTCGAGAGATAGCTCAGAGTAATCAGAATATGGTGCAGGGAAACCGTGGCCACAATCATAACAGGCATGAAGCTACATATGTTGATTTCACAGATACAAGACCACCAGTGTTCACCAAGGCTGATGAACCACTAGAGGCTGATGATTGGCTTCGGACTATGGAGTAGAAATTTGATCTTATTCCATGCACGAAGATGCAGAAACCTGTATTTGCCGCCCAACAACTTAGGGGTGCAGCAGGTGCTTGGTGGGAAAATTTAGTGGCTATGCAACCAGCTGGCATTCCAATAACTTGGGCTGAGTTCCGTACTGCCTTCAGAGCCCATTATATTCTAGAAGGAGTGATGGCCATGAAGCTGGATGAGTTCCTTGCTTTGAAGCAAGGGGACCAAACGGTTATACAGTATGTGGGTAGATTCAATCACCTGTCACAGTATGCATCTGAACATGTCAACATAGATGCTAAGAAAAAGAAATGGTTTATGCGAGGTCTGAATACCAAGCTACAAACAATGATGACTACCTGTACCAATGTTACTTATCATGAGGCAGTAAATATTGCAATTGCTTCTGAGGAAAAGTATCGACAACATAAGGAGATCAAGAAGAAAAAGAGTGGGCAGTCTAGATCCTTTGGTGGAAATCAAAAGAGCCAAAAGATAATCTATCACCCAGTCAACCATTATTGTCCTCCTTATTGTCCGCCGTAGTTCCAAGCTGGGCAACAATCAAATGTCCGTCCTGCTACAACTTACCAGAATCCACAACAGACCAATGCTCCTGGTGTCAATGCTCCAATGTCCCAGGGTCACAATTATCCATGTTACAATTGTGGAAGGCCCAGTCATTTCTCTAGGGAATGTCCGTATCCCAAATAGTATAATTCAAATTCTCAGAAGGCCCCTGCCAATCAACAACAGGGTCAAGTACAGAATAAGAACAACAATCAGAATGCTCAGAAGGGCAAAGATGAAAGGAAGACAGGATGGGTGTTCTATATTCAAGCTAGGCAAATTTCGGAAGGGGAGCCAGTGATGATGGGTATGTTTCCTGTCGCTGATCACCCTGCTGTTATGCTTTTTGATTCTGGTGCATCTCATTCATTCATCAATAGAACCTTTGTCGTAAAGCATGAAATTCCAATTGGGGAAACAAAGGAAATTTTCTTTATACAGTCGCCCGGGGGACGTCTGTGTACTAAGGAAATGGTATACCAGGTACCCATAAACCTAGGTGGGTATATTTTTCTCACTACCATGATTATTCTCAAGGATCAGGATATAGATGTGATCTTGGGAATAAATTGGATGTATCAGCATAAGGATATTATAGATGCTTTGAATAGAACAATAAGGGTGAGTTTGCCAGATAAGAATTCTCCACTTCTTATCCAACTTCCAACCTTAAGGAGATCAGTGGAAAGAGTTTGTGCAACTTCTATTAAGGAGATTAGGGATATCTCGGTGGTTTGTGAATTCCCTGATGTTTTTCCTGAGGATTTACCCAGTCTACCACCAGATAGGGATGTTCAGTTTAACATAGAGTTAAAACCTAGAATAGCTCCGATCTCTCGGAGAGCTTATAGGATGCCTCCCAAGGAATTAGCCGAGTTGAAGACTCAGTTGTAAGAGTTGGTTGATAAAGGGTTTATCCAACCTAGTTCATCACCTTGGGGATGTCCTGCAATTTTTGTGAAAAAGAAAGATGAGACCCTGAGGTTATGTGTTGACTATCGTCCGTTGAATGAAGTGACCATTAAGAATAAGTATCCCTTACCTCGGATAGACTTCCTTTTTGATCAACTGGCTAGAGCCAAAGTTTTCTCCAAGATTGATTTGAGGTCTGGCTACCACCAAATCAAGATTAAGCCTGAAGATATTCCCAAAACGACATTTACCACAAGATATGGATTATATGAATACTTGGTAATGTCTTTTGGTTTGACAAATGCTCCAGCTCATTTCATGTATCTGATGAATTCAGTATTCATGCCTGAGCTAGACAAGTTTGTAGTGGTGTTTATTGACGACATCCTAGTTTATTCCAAGAACAAGAAGGAACATGCAGAACATCTCAGAATTGTCCTAACCCGTTTGAGAGAACATCAACTATATGTCAAGTTTAGTAAGTGTGACTTTTGGCTTAAGGAAGTACAGTTTCTTGGACATGTCTTATCAACTAAAGGAGTTGCAGTGGATCCAAGCAAAGTTAAGGATGTGCTTGATTGGAAACCGCCAACCACTGTTCATCAAGTTCGGAGTTTTCTAGGACTGGCAGGGTATTACCGTCATTTTATTCTAGATTTCTCTAGAGTATCCAAGTCCATCACTGAGTTGTTGAAGAACCAGGTCAAGTTTGTCTGGTCATCTGATTGTGAGGAGGCTTTCCAAACTTTGAAGAGACTATTAACCACTGCACCAGTATTAGCCCAACCTGATATTGAGAAGTCATTTGACGTTTATTGTGATGCTTCGGGTATTGGTATTGGATGTGTATTGATGCAAGAAGGCCGAGTCATTGCCTATGCTTCCAGACAACTTAAGCAACATGAAGAGCACTATCCCACTCATGATTTAGAGTTAGCAGCAGTTGTCCATGCTTTGAAGATTTGGTGGCATTACCTGCTTGATAATACGTGCCATATTTATACAGACCACAAGAGTTTAAAGTATATCTTTACTCAATCGGATTTGAACATGCGATAAGGAAGATGGTTAGAACTGATTAAAGATTATGACTTGGAGGTACATTATCACCCTAGTAAAGCAAATGTGGTTGCAGATGCCCTCATTCGAAAAAATCATTGCAAATGTCTGACAGTAAGAACAATGGGTTTGACTTTATGCCAAGAGATGGAAAAGTTGAGTATAGAGGTAATTCAACAAGGTAGTTTGACCAACATAATTGTTGAAGTCACTATTCGATACCAGATTATTGCTGCTCCGAAAGAAAACAAGGGTATAGCCCATATCAAAGAAAGAATCAAGAATGGGAAAGCGGAATGCTTCAAAGTAGATGATGAAGGTGTGTTATGGTTCAAGAATCGCTTAGTGGTACCAAAGGTTCCGGAGTTGCGACAGTCAATTCTTGAAGAGGCACATGCTACTAGGTTATCTATTCATCCGGGAAGTAATAAAATGTACCATGACTTGAAATAGAGATTTTGGTGGACCAAAATGAAGATAGAAATTGCCCGGTATATAGCAAAATGTGATACTTGTCAAAAGGTGAAAGCTATGCATTTGAGGTATGCTGGAGAGTTATAGCCATTACCTATTCTAGCTTGAAAGTGGGAGGATATTAGTATGGACTTTATTGTTGGTCTACCCAAGACATCAAAGGGCTTTGACTCAATATGGGTTATTGTAGATCGACTAACCAAGTCAGCACATTTTCTTCTGATCCAAAATACATATCCCACTATCCGATACGCCAAGATGTATCTAGATAGAATTGTGAGTTTACATGGGGTACCAAAGAGCATAGTGTCAGATCGGGGTACACAGTTTGTCTCCAGCTTTTGGAAACACTTGCATGCTTTATTGGGTACCAAACTCCTGTATAGTATAGCTTATCATCCTCAGACTGATGGTCAGACTGAAAGGGTCAATCAAGTTCTTGAAGATATGTTAAGGTGTTGTGTCCTTAACTATTCCAAGAAGTGGGATGAATGCCTGCCTTTGGCTGAGTTCTCATACAACAATAGTTATCAATAGAGCATTAGAATGGCTCCGTTTGAAGCACTTTATGATCGTAAATGCAGAACATCACTGAGTTGGTCTAAACCCGGGGAAAGAAGATTCTTCGGAGTTGACCTCGTGAAAGAAACAAAAGACAAGGTTAAGCAAATACAAAGTAATTTGAAGATAGCTCAGTCTAGACAAAAGAGTTATGCAGATAAACGACGTAGACCTTTGGTGTTTAACAAGGGAGATTTTGTATATCTGAAGGTATCACCAATGAAGGGAGTTAACCATTTTGGTGTTAAAGGCAAGTTGGCACCTCGATATATTGGACCATTTCAAATTTTAGAGAGGTATGGAAAAGTGGCATATCGCTTGAAATTACCAGAACACCTCTCAGCTGTACATGATGTGTTCCATGTTTCTCAATTAAAGAAGTGTCTCCGAGTGCCTGAGCAGAATGTGGAGGTTGAAGGAGTGGAACTTGAACCTAATTTGACCTATTCCAAATATCCTATCCGAGTTCTGGATCAGAAATACCGTGTCACTCGAAGGAGGACAATCAAGTTCTACAAGATACAATGGAATCAACATTCTGAAGAAGAAGCTACATGGGAATCCGAAGATTACTTGTTAGAAAAATTTCTAGAGTTTCTTGCGTCGATATAGAATAATGTTAGTCTGCTTTATTGATAAGAATCATGTTGTAAAGGGACCTCAACTGTTTTATGGATAGGTATTGGATGATTTTGGACTGACACATTTCCTTTTCCATTACTTACCCTATGACTTTGAATCTCGGGGTGAGATTTCTTTTAGGGGGAAGGATTGTAACACCTCGGGTGTTTAAATACTAAAATATGCCATGTCATCATATACATAGCACATCATTTATGTGTTAGTAAAAATTTTGATATGCATACACTAAAACAAGCTTACCTTTATGTTGTATGTGTTGAATTGTATTGTTTGAATCAAGTTCAAAGTTTTGTTTGGATTTGAATTTTCAAGAAAACCCTGATTTTCAATATTCAAATCCTACCCTGAAAACCCATTTCAAAATCTAAGCACATTTTGGGGTTGAGTCTAAAAGCAAAAGTGCAGAGCTTATCAGGTTATACAAAGTTTGTTTTTGGAGTTTTCAAAGTTGTCATGAAAAATTTGAAGTAATTTCAAAAGGCGTAATTCTTTAAATGTCCCCTATTTGAATTCAAAATTTCATTTCAAAATGTAGACCGAATTGGGGGTGGTTATAAAAGCAAAGTTGTAGAACTTTGAATTTTGAGCAACTTTTGTTTTTGGAGATTTTTGAGTTGTTACTTAAATTTGGGAGTAACTTGGATTTTAAAACGAATGGCAATTCTGTAAATATGGGGAACAGAAGCCACCAAAGCCATCTCATCGCCGGCGACCTTCTTCTTGGTTCCAGGCATGCGTGTGGCCATCTTTGGCATCGCGCTGGCACGGAGAAGGCTCCTGCGTGGCTGCCTTGTGCTTCTGAGCTGCGCTATAAGGCCTTTGCCGTCGTCGTTCTTCGCCGTTTTCTTTCCTCTGTTTTCCCGACGCCACCGCCGCTGCTCCGTCGTGCGTTTGCCGTCACCGTAGTGCCTCCATCGTCGTAGCCAAGCATGTCCCAGCTCTGTCTCCTCCTTACGAACCTAGCCAACCAACCTTGGTCGCTTGAATTTGGTAGGAACCTGCTGTGCGCGCCTTTCTTCCCCGCGGCCGGCAACCTCACCGTCGTGCTTGCGCTGTCGTAGCCAGTGCTCCACGGTTCGCCTCTTTCCTTGATTATGGTAGCTCCAGCTTCGCCTTGATCCCGTGATGCTCTATGACCAGTTGTTTGATCGTTTTGTCCACCATAGCCACTAGAACACCACTGTCGCCATTGCTCGCACCGCCGTGACCGCTATGAACACCGCCCCGCTTCAACGTTGCTTCTCCAGCCTTAATTCCTGCTCGAGCGTGTTCGTGGTGAGATGCTAAACCTTCCTGTGCTGTTTGTTTGACCGCTACTAATCTCCTATCGCCGGCGTAGTGCCGTCGTGCAGTCGTGGCCGCCATGGCCGATGTCGTGCTCGTTTTGTGCAGCGATCGATGCAATTAGTGACATCAATAGGTGCGCATGGTAGTGGGAGCATGTTGGTGTCTTTGCTGTCGCCGATGATCTCGTCGTCGGCGAGATTTCATCGGTCAGAGCTGTCGCCGCCGCGGTCAACGCGGGAGGTAGCAAATGACATGTGGGGTCGGATTGTCAGTGACTCAGTGAGTTCAAAATGGAATTTTTCCTTTTTCAGATTTGAATGAATAGTGATGTGATTTGTTATTTTTGTGTAGATTTATTTAGAGCTCCAAAAATTATGAAAATTTTTGTGTGACCTCTCTGTGATGTATATTAATTAGGAAAAATATGAAATGTTGTTTTTTAGTACTTTTTGAATGTGATAAAAGTTGATCATTTAATTAATAAATGGGTTTCCATGATTTTTCTAGGTTTATTTAATTATCCTAAAACTATGAAAATTGTTTTGCCACTTAGTTATCATGTGATGAACATTTACAAAAATTTGGAGCTCAATTGGAATAAGTTGATTTATTTCATAATTTTGAATTAAATAATTAATTCATAAAAGCAAATAGTAACCTTTAATGATTTAGGTTTTGTTTGAATTTTTGGATTGAGTGATGACCTTGGGTCATTAGTTGGTAATGATCCTTGGCAATGGAAGTAAGTGTTACGAAAAAGGTTTAGTTAGTTTGACTTATAACTGTACCGCGAAGGAAAGTTGTATTCAAGTTGTAAATTTTGCACCTATCATCGAGCATCATATTTTTGTATCTCGCATCATCTTAAACATGGCATTATTACTACATGTAGTGAACGAAGGTGAACACGTGGTAGTTAATCAAGTTGCGGAGGAAGTTAATCCGTCTGTTGAGGACGGATCTGATAATTGTGGAACGTCGCAGGAACCTAACTTTTCCGTCAATGAAGGCAAGCCCCGGATGCATCTAAACCTACCTTGTGTTTTACAAATTTTTTTCGCTTTTGCTTTTATATACTGCATTAAGTGATTAGGAGTCAAGTGGAAACCTAATTGGTGCATTACCAACCTTGTTTTTCCATATCTACCTTGTTACCAGTTTTAATTTGTAAATGCCTAGTTATGCTTAGTCATGCTTAGCCGGGTGATTACCTGTCACCTGCGAGTTTTAAATGGATCTTTGGTTATGTTGGTTACTTATGTTATCATGACATATGAGCATGTGGAGTAATAAATTTAGACCGGGCGGACCCGATGTGTGAGAGCCACAAGACATGGAGGTCTTGTGAGCGGGTTCTTTCCGCCTGTGTCGATTAAGAACCGTCCGTTGTTGAACTGTGTGAGATGAGACTTTGTAGTACTAACCACATACTTCGGTAAGCCTTGAATTGGTGATTCTATTATGAGAATGGCTACTCGCGCACTAGGATTAGAGAGATGGTGGGAATAGCGTGTACCCACGTGGCATTGGGCTGGATTGGTGGAGTACTGTATTCTCGGGTGATGCGGACCCATTCTTGTTTTAGAGGATCCGAGGGTAGGTTGATATATGTAAGTCGGGGACCTGCATATATCGTGTGGTCTGGAATCCCCAGCTGGGTTTTAATCGGTTCGAATCGTTGTTGCTCCTCGGTTATGGAGACTCAACTCTCTGTTCATCATCGTAGTTAATAACTGGAACTCGAGTAAGGTTTGAGAAAGAGTTTGATATGAAGTTCATGATCTCATTACGGATCATGGCAGATTCATATGTGTTTCTTATAAAGTTTTATATGTTGAAGTAAAGAATTTTGTTAAAGAACTTTTACGCAAAAGAACTTTGACTATTGCTAAAGCCATACCTTGAATCCCTGAGCCTGCATTCCTGAGTTTTCTCAGTTTTTATTTCGGTTAAGTCTTGTTGAGTACTTTTGTACTCAGGGTTCGTTGACCCTTGTTGTAGGTGAGCCTCATGAGCAGGTCTGTTGTGGACCATGCTGCATGACTGTTGTTCAGGTCGATGATGATAAGTGAATGTGTGATCCTTGGGCAGGATACTTATATTGTGTGTTTGTATTATGTTATAATGCCACTCCACTACTATTATGGTTTGTATTAATTATCGAACTTAGTTTGTAAGGTTTGAAACAACTAGTGTGTAAACTAAGTTATCGTAAGACTTTCGCTAATTTACTCTGATGTGGATATTTGAATAAATGTTGTAATACTGCAATAACTCTGTAATGGGATCCTACTCGGAAATCGTGGATGATTCAGGGTTCCCCAAGGACACCCGATAGTCTTCTTAAGTTACTAGGAACATATGCATAGTCGTCAGAGGTCGTTGGACAGTGACAGATGAATGTGGGTCCTATAATTTAGGAGGTTCTGCCACACTCCGCACCCCCCCTCTCCCCCGGTGCCCTCGGTTCTTCAAACCATGGCCCATAGCCACTGAACTGCGGACACCGGCATGCTCCTCGTCGCTGGCCATGGTGCCCCGCCGCCGGAAGCACTATTCCGGCCGCCACTCCCTTCTCTCTCCCTCCCAAGATCTAATCTGAGCCACCCATCCATGATCCAATGGCCCAGGGTGGCCGATACACCTTCACGGGTTATTTTTCTAAAGAGTCCCTCAAGTTCGGCCAAATAGAACCCGCAGTCCTCAGCCGATTTAATTATTCCAAAATTTAATTTATTTAAATTCAGAAATAGTTCCTTCTATTTACAGAAATTCCACTACATAGTTTTGATCATAAAATCGTCGTTTTAGCTCTGATTTGACCCGTTCAAATTGCGTTAGATTCGTAATAAAGTTCTCTACATGTTAGTACCACTGTTAACCATGTTTGCAATTTTTAAATTTCATGGTTACGTTTAATTAAATAAGTTTCTATAGGAAACCCTGTTTAATTCATAACTTTCGCGTTTTAGCTCCGATTTTTTTGAACTTCATGTTGACGTGATCGTAGCGAGATATAGATTCTTTTCATAAACATTTTATCTTGTTTTCTATACTGCTAGTGTACTGTTCTAATTATAGGATTGTTTGCTTTGCATGAATGCCTTTGGAATGTTGTGTGTTGCCGTGTTGGTCGCGTTCAGACGGTGAAGAGAACGTTGGAGACCAAGAGTTCTTTGACGACTAGCAGGACTAGTAGGAGTTTGCTAACCAAGGCAAGTATAGCATGGGACCTACCTTGATGTCCTATTCACCTTTATTAATTACTCATTTGCATGTGTCTAATTTTGATACCCGTAAGGACATCCTAGTGATTGATTATCCTGTTTCCTTGTTCTCCTACGGGTTATATGCATATGGGTAGTTTGCTAGTGCTCAATATAACTATACATGAGCTACATAATGAACAATGATTCTATGGAAAGAAAAGGTAAAAGTTGCTTTTAAACAACTGAATTATAGGGCGAAGGAGCAAATGACTTTTGATCATGATGCTCTCGGCCCTCCATAAGGACTTATCTGTCGGCAAAAGCTGGGACTGATAGTGCAACCATGAGAGTCACATGGCTTTGACTTTAGCTCAATAATATGACCTTTTCTAGCTTGTTAGAGGTTACCTTTATGGCGCAAAAGAGGCTTGCCACGTTGGGTATAGGACTGCCTCTGTTCCTATGTGTATAGCCGCGATGGATATGTGCCATAGGAAAGGGGGGTTCCTACATCTGCCTACCGAGGAAACCTAGCGGCCCTAACTTGTTAGAGAAACCTATGAAATGGCTTTATAGTGTACCCTGCCCGCTCACCTTGGCAGTGATATGGGAGTAATTAACCCAGGCATAGGGGAAACACGACTCGCGGTGAATGTGCACAAGCTCTGTAGAGGGTTACAAACTGTTATAATAGCCGTGCTCACGGTCACGAGTGACCCGGAAAACTCACAGAATAACTCGTTACTTATTGTTGTTCATTTATGATGTTATACGATGATAATATGATCTAAATGATTCAGATATCTGATTATGTGGGTTCAAATGGGAGCTTAAGCATAACATGATAATAGTAGAAGATAAAATCTTGACTCACTAAAAGTGCTAACTGTAGTAAACCAGAGTCATCCTTCTGAGCTTTCATAACCCCATGTTATCTTGTTAAGTACGGGAAGTACTTACGCTTGTTTACTTTCTATATTTGGATAAAAATTCTAGATGGGTAACAGATGACAATGTGTATGAGGAGTTTCTTGAGGACTATTAGGCTTGTGGTCAACCAGTTGACTGCCCCTGTGTTGGAGCTTCCACGAGAGAGCTATCTTTTTATATTCCGCTGTGTTGTGTAAGACTATGTGATGTTAATAATCGTGTTGTAAGATACACCATGATGATACTTTTGTAATTTGTCAACTTGTGTGTGTGACTGATCTCTGGGCACACATGAGTTTAGTGCATTCAATTTTATCCTTAAAATTGGGTGTGACAAGATGTGATTCTGGGTATGGACTGGATGAAGCAACAACAAGCAGTGATTCAGTGCAAGGAGAAGGTAGTTGTTGTGACCGCACCGAATGGGGAAAGAATCAGTGTTGATGTTGTAATACAAGCACAGCCAACAGCCATAGTGAACCAGCTTGATGATAGCAGCAACAAGGAGGACCCAGTGGTTGATGAATTTCTAGATGTGTTCCCCGATGATTTGCCAGGTATGCCACCTGACTGTGACATTGAGTTTATTATTGAATTATTACATGGAACTGCACCTATAGCTAAGCGTCCATATAGAATGGGGGTTAATGAATTAGAAGAACTTAAGAAACAAATAAAGGAGTTATAGGAGAAAGGTTTTATTCGTCCTAGCTCATCACCTTGGGGAGCACTAGTTATATTTGTTGACAAGAATGATAGTACTCAGAGGATGTGTGTTGATTATCGGTCACTTAATGAGGTTACTATCAAGAACAAGTATCCATTGCCTAGAATTGATGACTTGTTTGATCAGTTGAGAGGTGCTTGTGTTCTCTAAGATTGATCTTTGTTCTAGCTATCATCAGTTGAAGATTCATGCAACTGACATACCCAAGACAGCTTTTACTACGAGGTATGGATTGAATGAGTACACTGTTATGTCATTTGGTTTGATCAATGCACCTGCCTACTTTATGTACTTGATGAATAAGGTGTTCATGGAGTTTCTGGATAAGTTTGTGGTGGTATTCAATGATGATATATTGGTATTCTCTAAAATAGAAGAAGAGCATACTAAACATCTAAGGTTGGTCTTGCAGAAGCTCAGAGAACACAAGTTGTATGCTAAGCGAAGCAAGTGTGAATTCTGGTTGAAGGAAGTTTCTTTCCTAGGACATGTTGTCTCTAATGGTGGAATCACAGTAGATCCAAGCAAGGTGAAAGATGTATTGAATTAGAAACCACCAATAGATGTGGGAGAGATTCGAAGTTTCTTGGGATTAGCTGGATACTACAGAAGGTTTCTCTAAACTTGCCAAGCCTATGACAGCTTTATTAGAGAAAAATGCCAAGTTTGTGTGGTCCGAGAAGTGCCAGGCTAACTTTGAAGAATTGAAGAAGAGGTTGACTACAGCCCTAGTGTTGGTTTTGCCTGATTTGAACAAGAGCTTTTCTATCTATTATGATGCATCTCGTCAAGGTCTTGGATGTGTTCTTATGCAAGAAGGCAGAGTAGTGGCATATGCTTCCTGATAGTTGAGAAAGCATGAGTTAAATTATCCCACTCATGACTTGGAGTTAGCAGCAGCAGTTCATGCTCTGAAGATTTGGAGGCACTATCTTATCGGGCATAAGAGTGACATCTATACTGATCATAAGAGTCTAAAGTATATTTTCACCCAGACAGATCTGAATATGAGACAGCGTCGATGGTTAGAGTTGATCAAAGATTATGATCTGGAGGTACACTATCATCCTGGAAAGACGAATGTCGTTGCCCATGCTCTTAGCAGAAAGAGTTATGCCAATGAGGTGCAAGTGACATTGATGTCAAGTGAGTTGTGTGCTGAGTTTGAGCGACTGAATTTGGGCTTTGTCACTAATGTAGTTGAGTTGGTGTTGGAGCTGAAATTGGAGCAAGAAATACGTAAAGGACAGTTACAGGATGCGAAGTTGAAAGAGATAGCAGAAAACATAGTGATTGGTAAGGCACCAGGATTCCATATGGATGACAATGGAACTCTTTGGTTTGGGAAAAGACTATGTGTGCCTGAGGATAAAGCTATACAAGAGGCAATTCTTCGTGAGGCACATGAGTCTGCTTATTCTATTCATCCTGGAAGTACTAAGATGTATTTGGATCTGAAAGAGAAGTATTAGTGGTACGGACTCAAAAGAGATGTTGTAGAATATGTTGCTTTATGTGATACATGTCAGAGAGTCAAAGCTGAATATCAAAGACTTGCAGGATTGCTACAACCAATAAAGATACCTAAGTGGAAGTGGGAACAAGTTGGTATGGATTTCATTGTTGGGTTACCACGTACTCAGATAGGTTATGATTCAATCTGGGTAATAGTAGATCGGTTAACTAAAGTTGCTCACTTCTTACCGGTCAAGACTACTTATAACGGACCAAGGTTAGCTCAGTTATATATGGAGAGAATAGTGTGTCTACATGGAGTTCCCAAGAAAATTGTGTCTGATCGAGGTACTCAATTTACATCTCATTTTTGGCAGCAAGTACATAGTTCATTGTGAACAAAATTGAATTTTAGCACAGCATATCATCCCCCGACAGATGGACAAACTGAAAGTATTAATCAGATTTTGGAGGATATGTTGAGAGCTTGTGCGCTGCAGTATGGTACAAGTTGGGACAAGAGTTTGCCTTATGCAGAGTTCTCATATAACAACAGTTATCAGAAAAGTCTCAATATGGCACCTTTCAAAGCTTTGTATGGATGAAAGTGTAGAACCCTAGTGTTCGGACCAGATGTTTTGAGAGATGAAGAAGAGCAAGTACGGATGATCAAAGATAACTTGAGAGTGGCTCAGTCTCGAAAGAAGAGTTATGCCAACAGTAGGAGAAGGGAATTGGTTTTCAAAGTAGGTGATTATGTTTACTTGAAAGTGTCACCTATGAGAAGTGTGAGAAGGTTTAACATGAAAGGAAAGTTACCACCAAGGTATATTGGACCTTTCAAGATTTTAGAGAGACGTGGAGAAGTAGCGTTTCAGTTGGAATTACCTAAGAGTTTGTCAGGTGTGCACGATGTGTTCCATGTGTCTCAGTTAAAGAAGTGTTTGTGTGTACCTAAGGAGCAGATACCGTTAGAAGAGCTTACAGTTAAGGAAGATCTCAGTTATGAGGAGTTTCCGATAAGGATTTTGGAGACGGCAGAAAGAGTTACCAGGAGCCGAGTTATAAAGATGTGTAAGGTTCAGTGGAATCGGTATACAGAAGATGAGGCTACTTGGAAAGAGAAGAGGAATTGAGAAAAACATACCCATAGTTATTTGAGTAAGCATCGTCTGAATCTCGGGGACGAGATTCATTTTAAGGGGGGTAGAATTGTAACACCCAAAAAATTGGCATATTTTTAAAATAGAGGAAATTGATTTGTCATGCATTTTGTGGGAATTTGAGTTAGGGAAAAATAATAAATTTTATTAAATTAAAATCAAATGTAGGTTCATAATCATGTGTGTGCATTCAAGCTCTACTGCATAATGATTTTTGAATGGTTCATGTGAAATCAAATTTCTACTTGATTTGAATTTTGCCTTCAAATTTGGTTTGGAAAAAAATGGAAAAGGGATTTCTTTCTCCTTCCTCTATTTTCGGCCTAGCTGGTCAGCCTGCCCCGCGGCCCGTTTCCTTCTCTTCCTAGACCATTGCCCTCCCTTTCCTTTCGCTCGGGCCGAGGCACAGTTCGGCTCCTTTCCCGCGCTGCGCCGCAGCGGCCCAGCAAGGCGCTGGCCCAGCTCCGCACGCCCACTGACCTACGCTCCTCTTCCCCTCCGCCCGCTAACCGCCCAGGCCCACGTGTCGGCGCATTCTTCCTCGCCGCGCTGTATCTGGGCCGGACACTGCCACCGCGCCGACACCCGTGTCCGGTGCCGCCATGGTTGTCGTGATGCCGTGACGCCCAAGAACCCCGCCCCCATAAATAGCCACCTCCTCCGCCTCCTTATCCATCTTTGCCACAAGCTCTTCGCCCACGCAAGCCACAGCCGAGCCTCGCCCTAGCGCCGCCGCGACAGTCGCCGACCGTAGAGCACCGCGTCGCCTCTACTGTCTCCCACTCTTTCCTCTTGGGTCCGGTGAGTCCGCCGTCGCTCCCTCTATCTCCCGGTGTTTCTTTTTTCGTTGAACCGAGCGTTTTTGGCCGAAAGCCAAAACTCTGGCGAGCCGGCAATGGCGCCGCCGTCACAAACCTTGCCGTTGGCCCTGTTCTGGCGTGGTTTTCTCTCTCCATGCCAGATCAAATCCCAACCGTTCAGATCTAATCCAATAGCCCAAGACCGAAGATACCCCTTCGCCGCCAGTTTTTCAAAAAGCCCCTTATAATTATTTTAGATTTAACCCACAGTCCAAAGCATATTTTCAGATTTTGTTTTCTATTTTTGAAAGCATATTTTGGTTCGGTTAGATTGAAAATACGTTTTCAGCTATTTACAGTTTTACCACTCAACTTGTTTCAGCCATAAAATCTCTGTTTTAATTTCGAATTGATCTGTTCAAGTTGCATTAGGTTCATAATTAAGTAATCTACATGTGTATACTACTGTTAAGTAGGTTTACAACTTTTAGAATTCGAGATTAGATTTAATCTATTATTTTACTAAAGGAAAACTTGTTTAATTCATAACTTTTCTGTTTTAGCTCTGATTTTTGTGATCTTCGCGTCTGTGTGTTCGTAGCGAGACATAGATTCGTTTTCCAAACTTTTTATCTTGATTCTATGCTGCTGGTGTACTGTTCTAATCTATAGCTTTGTTTGCTTTGCATGACTACTCCTGGATGCTTGTATGTTGCTGTGCTATCGAGTATAGACGGTGAGCAATTCGTGGGAGATGAAGGGTACGACTTTGACGAGCAGGACCAACAGGAGTACTTTGCTCAAGGCAAGTATAGCATGGGATCATCCTTGTTTCCTATTCACTTTTAATTCATTAAATTCATGTTGCATGTGTCACCTTGATAGGGATTCCCTAGAATTGAACTATTACCTTGTCACCTATGGGTTATGCATTTAGGTAGCTTTGCTAGAGCTCAATTAAACCATGATCTTGTAACTTGACTAATGGTATATGCAATAAACATTAAAATATGACTTTTTAGCAACATGGAAACAGGGGGCTGGAGTGTTTAGCTACTTTCTAAATGCTTCAGATTCCTCTCCCTAAGGACTTATCTGTAAGTGATCATCCGGGACTTACAGTACAGCTTGAGGGCTACGTGGCTCTGGCTTTAGCTCAGTATGAGGACATTTTCTAGCTTGTTAGATGTTACCTTTATGGCACAAGAGGCGTGTGTTCTGGGTTGGATATAGTGCGGCCTCTATCTGTCAGTGTATAGGTTGCGCGTCATTGTGCCTGTCGGAAGGGGAGATCTACATTCGCAGGCCACGGAAACCTAGCGGCCCTAACTTGTTAGACGAACCTTTGAAAGGCTTCAAAGTGACCATTGCCTTCTCACCTTGGAAGTGTTTTGGGAGTTATAAACCAGGGCATATGGGTATCACGACTCACAGTGAAAGTGTACAACCTCTGCATAATGTAAAACTGGTATATCAGCCGTGCTCAGCGGCCTTGGAACCCTTACCTGTTTATGTTATTCATTAATCATATTTACATTTGATCATGTGTTTTGTATTGGGAATTAAAACAACTTGTTGCTACTCTTAAGCTAAAATTGTGACAACTAAAAGCTGAACGCTGTGAAACCTGTGTTAAGCCTTTTGAGCCTCATGAACCCCGTGTTACACTTGTTGAGTACGACATGTACTTACGCTTATTTATTTTTATTATTTGGATAAAAATTTCGGATGGGTAACAGATGGCTTTGGCTATGATGATTTTCCTGACGACTACTAGACTTGTGGTCAACCAGTCGACGTCGCTATGAAATGGAGCTTCCGTGAGAGATCTTTTACTATTTTCGCTACATTTATGTGATAACTCTGCCTTATTCGTGATGTAATAAACACTTGTGATGATACTATTCATAATTTGTCAGCTTATGTGTGTGACTGATCTCTGGGCGCACATAAGATTTTGCACCCAATTTTATCCTTAAAATTGGGTGTGACAGATGCGTGAGTGATTAGCTATGCGTGTGATTAGTGAATATGCAGATTAATATTTCTCAGGATCTTTAGCAGACTGGTGAGACCAACAGTTCAGCCGGTCGTGCTACTATGCTTGTGACAATCTTACTCGGTACTCACCGTATGCATCACTAGCTCGCTTCAGAACCAGGCTAACCCGGTCTCCTCCCTCGCTATCCCCAGCTACTCACATACATGACTCAGGCTCTATCGTCGCCTCAGGCAGTTCCACCCGAAGGGAACACTTTTCTGCACAAACAGGGTTCTGTACAAACGACGTTATATATATATATATATATATATATATATATATATATATATATATATATAGTTATTATTAGTGACAGTTAGTCAGACGACGCTAATCAGACTCCTTTCTGGAACCCACTTATTTCAGTACAACCGGTCATAAGAACAAAATCCCAATATAATAAAACCCATCAGAAATCAAACCAATGGAACTACTACTTAAGGTACGTACGTAGACGATGATCATTCATCACAAGAATAAATTAACACTTAAAGTCATGCATGCTTGTCAATCCAAACAACACTTGGATATATATGTCCCCTGTGTTCCACCCCTTGGATAGATAATGGACCTGCACGTCAATGGATCGATCTGCATCTGCATCGCTGGATCTCTTCGATAGTCCGATGCATGCAAAAATATATATAATCCTCAGCTCATGTGGTCATGGCGTCAACCGTCATGGATGGGAATTACGTAGCTAGGAATATAGTAGGATGGATCAGTTGGTGTTGCGTGCGCAACGGGTGATGGCGGAGCATCCGCGGCGGTAGGGGTTGGCGGCCTGCTGCGACGCGCAGTTGCTGTAGTAGGAGCGGCCGCGCTGGTTGCACGGCACCTGGTCCGCGCGCAGCGCCGCGTAGCTGATGTACCGGTTTGTCGGCTTCCGTGCAGCCAGCGCCCGCCGCAGGAGCGCGTCGCCAGCGCCGCCGCCGCCCACCTCCTGCTCCTCGTCGCTCGCCACCGCGCACTGCCCCAGCGTCCCGTCGCACGGCACTGCCCGCACCGCCCCGAGGTCCGTCGTCGTCGGCCCGGCGCCGGCGGACGCCGCGCAGTAGAGGAGGCAGACCGCGAGGGCCACGAGCGTCGCGGTACCAAAGTGACCCATGAATCGTCGCACGAACGCAAGCAAGGCGATGTGTGTTTGATGTTCTTGCTGCTGCGTTTCCAAGGAAGGATTGCTGGAGTGCGTGGCCGGATGGAATGGCACGCCACAGCCCTTGGTGGCCCTGGCTTTCTAGGTGCAGGAGGATGGGAGTGAGAGGCTGAGGCTTGCTGCACGGGAGAGAAACGAGGCCGTCCGCGCGTCGTATCTCGCAGATGCGGCGGTCCAGTCTTTCGGATCAGTTTCATGTTTGGCTCGGCCGAATCCTCAGCCATTGATGCTGATTTATTGTGAGAAGAAAACATTATTAGCTGGTTGATTTGGGCTGACTGAAACCAACAAGCGAACATGGTGATTAAACGTAGTTGGGCCGGCCCATCTGAACTGCTCATCGGTAAGCCTGTTCGTTTGGCTGTGGCTTGTCATAAACAATCGTAAATTTTCAGTTAGAACAATATTTTTCTCTCACACAAACCAGCTAGCAGTACTTCTTCACAAATCAGCAATGATACGAACCAAGGCGGCTAGTATTCCTCCAGGGGAAATGCACTTGATCCATCAAGTCCGATTCACCTTCCATGCAAGATTGAAAAATCGTTTCGTCTTTTGAAACCTTCCGATTTTGCTCTTTGAGCAGTTTTTGCCTATGTTGTGGTGAGAGAGAGATAAATCAAATTATGTTGATAACTTAGGGGATGAAATGGTGTCGGTGTTTTGGTCCGGCGGGTCCTCAACCGACTAGTGAAAGTGTACTGCGTGCCCCTAATCTCGGATGGTGATGCAAAGAGACACAAGGTTTATACTGGTTCAGGCAATAGATGTCCTACGTCCAGTCTGAGAGAGCGATCTTTTATTCCTTGCACCGAGGTGCTTGTAGTAGGGGCTTACAAGCTGAGCAAGAGAGGGAGCTAGCCCTAGGTCTCTGCGTAGAGTGGCGTGGGTTGCTTGAGATGTTGATCTCTTGCAGTGAGGAAGCGTGCGTGTTACAGAGCGTTGTGCGTTGCTTGCCCGTGTGTCTGCCCCTAGAAGCGGCCCTGGTTACTCCCTTTTATAGTCGAAGGGAGGCACAGGGGTACATGTATTTGCTACGTGGCGTTTTGTGAGCAGAGGCAGTATGTCCGAGCCCTGTAGCTCGTCACTGTGGCGGCATGGTCGGTGGAGCGGCCTTGTCCTCGGTGCACTGGAGCGACACGCCGGTCACGCCTAATCCTGTGCGACGTGGGAGCTCCTGGGGTGGCATGCACGCCTTCTTCTATTGGAGGCGTGCTGGTCACTGTATGTTTGACCGGCGCGGAGTGCCGAGGCCGGGTTGATGCGATGGCGCGGGTATACTGATTCCGAGGCTACAGGAGCTAGGTCCTGCGCACGACGTGGGAGCTCCTGCAGCCCGACGCAGGGCATGGCGCGTACTGTGGACGACGTGCCAGTCCCAGAGCGCTGACAACGTAGAGAGCCGAGGTCTAGTCAGTGCAGAGGCTGAACCATTGTGGGGGGCTCGGCAGGCGCGAGTCCCGAGGCTACAGGAGCCCGAAAGCGGATAGCCGAGACTCGGAGGGAGTAGTTGGTCTTGTACGTCGATTCCGAGGCTACAGGGACCTGGACTTGACTTTCCACGCCGCGCTGTCTTTGGAGCAGGGGTTAGGCAGCACAGTGCAGCACGGGTGTCAGTCGTGGACACAGCGCCGAGCACAGCGGCCGGTAACCTTTGCCCTGTCTTGTCCCAGACGGCATGGCGTCGATGTGACTCCTGTCTCGTCGGCCACTCCACTGTATCGTGCTGTCGTTCGGCTGACGTCACGGGAGTGGTTCAACGCGTTGGTTGGATGTGACGTCCTGTCAGAGAAGTCGGTCAAGGCGGCGGTGACGGGGTCGTTGACGAGCCGGCTTCGAGCGAGTCGGTAACTGAGTGCTCGTCCGAGGCCTCGTGGCGAGGGGCCTCGGGCGAATCGGAGAATCGGTACCTCGTCCGATGCCTTGCGGCGCGGGGCCTCGGGCGAAGCGGAGAATCGGTACCTCGTCCGAGGCCTTGCGGCGTGGGGCCTCGGGCGAGGCGGAGAATCGGTACCTCGTCCGAGGCCTCGTGGTTTCGTTCTGGGCTGAGCCCGCTTCGGGTGAGCCTGGATATTGTTCGAGGTGGGCCGGGCGGTCCAACCGGGCCTCGGATAAGGTGGGGGTTTGCCGGTGGTTGTTTCTTGGCTTTGATATTTACAAGGTCTAAGCGGTTTTTTCAGTTCTTGCTTAGGGTACCCCTTTTTATGGTATCCGACAAATGGACTTTATGAAAAAAAAGGTTGCAAAAATAATATTTCAGTAAATCAGCCAAAAAATAATTGAAACTTATATGCAACTAAAAATCCAAAAATCCAATTTAATATTATAAAATTCATGTAAACTTATTTTAACTCAAAAAAATATAACTAGTTTTAGATTTTTTTTTCTAAATCATGCTTTTTATCTTATGGTGCCATCTAGTTTAGAATTATTTAAATCTTATATGGTCGACCTTCTTTTAATTTATGGTTCTAATAGAAGTAGTCTACGTAGATAACACATATTGCCTAGGAGTTCAAGGGACTTGAACAACAACACTAATGTTTTGTATCCACATCATACCTAATTCTATTTAGTATGAACAAACAAATGAGAGCTCAACACCAGAAGATGGATATAGTTGTAGCTTTTCTTATTTGGATATAGGAAATGGATAATCTAGCTACATGATTTTGGAGTTACCTCGGACAGGCTCCACCTGCTAGGTTGCCAAATCTAAAAAGGAACATCCTTTTATTACATGTAATGGTTTATGTTTCTTATATTTACAAATGTGCAACTAAATTGTATTTTGTAGGGTTTGAATTATCAGCATAAAGTTAACACATCAAACTAACGTGGAAATAAGTTAATAAAATATTATGAACCACAGAACTAGTTTAGTTTCTTGTGGTTGAACTGCTCACCTAGCATTCAGGTCCTTGTTTCAAGACGAGTCCTCGCATTTTTCTAGACTTATTGTAAACACTACTTCTTAATCATAGACGGCATGCCTATCGACATCGAGACTTCCTTAGCATGACTTCATCAATCAAAATATTTGTCCCGTGACCCAAGAGGGAGGTGAACTGGGCTCCAAAAAAATTAATAAAACAATCTTAGTCTATGCAAACTCTAGGCCCCTTAGCATGTTGTTCTACTAAATTAAAGCAATCTAATGAGTCTTTTGGACCAACACACTAATCATGTCCATAGCAAGGATCACACTATGAATTAAAGGTCTTAGATAAGCAAGTGTGAAACATAAACTAAGCACACTAATATGAACCCTAGGAGAATCCTATCTTTTAGTCATCCAACACTGCAGCTCAGCTTCAGGATTTTTTTTATGCGTGACTTATTTTTATATGGTGAGAATTAAGGAGACATGCATGCATGCATCACAAATATCCTGGATTACAAATAAAGATTAATTATATATCACATAGTTGGTACCAAGCCTTAATAGTGGGATGAAATTGTGCATACTACGTGCGCGCATGCGCACACACATGAAGCAGTAGTACTAGTCTTTACATATAATTCCACAGTAATGTAGCTCCAGTTTCTCACTTGCAATCACATGATCACGGACAACTCAAGCTCCAGAGGTCCATTATTTATCTTCCCCCTGAAGACATTAAAAGAGATCAGGATGGCAAAAACTGCTATGAGATGTACTTGGAGAGGAAATTTTATGTAGCCAAGTGGGAGGTTTAGTCCTATGGGTTCATGTTTTCTGACAACCAATTAATATGTCATTTAGAAGAATTTACATGATATTATGAAACATTTGAGGGGTGTCCATTTAAATACTTTTCAAATAAATGTGGCAGATAAAAATCTACCTAGGTTGAAGTCTTTCCGGTCCTCCTGCTGGGAGTAAAACTGAGGCTGCTGCACGATGTTGAACTGCAGGAAGCTCCTTATTGGGTCATAAGGAATAAAACCCTGCTGCTGAAACTCACTTGTCGATGGTGCCCCCATCATGTTCACTGTCTGTTGTGCCCTTTCATTCTCATCAACCTGTGCTTGTGAGACAGTTATTAGCTTGTTACAATATTTTTCTTTAAAGCTAAGATAACTTAGCATTTCAGTAACTACAGTTCAATTTTTTTTTTCTTCTAAGAGTGAGCACACAGTCCATAGCAACTAACAGGTTACTTACCCTGCTCCTTAAGTACAAGTTGTCATTCTGCAACTCCATTTCCTGAAAAGATGAAATTCTTGTTTTATTTTGTTCAATGCTGAGTAAATCAATAAATTTGTGAGAGGAAAAATGTTCTCTTGTTGCTCTTTACCCTTCTCTGCATGTACTCGAGTTCAGAACACAGCACTTCGTTCTGCAGAGTTGGATGCTCATTAATTGAGTAAACAAAATATTTCTTTTTTCACACATAATGCAATAAATATGATTATTATATATATAGTGCATAGTACCTTTCTTGCTCTAATCTTTCCAAGGCCTTTGTCTAACCTAGTCTCCAGGTGCTTAAGGTCCTTGTGGCTCATGGTTGTGATAGAATCACCTATCAGGGCCCTGAAACATCGGGGGCTTATAAATTCATCAAATGACCTTTCTGTTTTGTTAACTGACCAGGACGCACATGATAATTTTGTATAAAAACTGAACCTGTTGGAGTTCTGCAAGTTAGTGATCTGCTGCATCAGCCTAGCAGATTCCTGCTTGTAGTGCTGCAAGTTTGCAAAAGTTCGATTAGTAATATTGCATACTGCTGTTGATTTCTATTTCAAAATGTTAGTGGAAGTTCCTTCGACATTCGTAACAAACAGGTCTGACTGCAAAATGTGAACTAAATGGTATAATCATTTATCAATTGCAAGAAAAGCCAATGTACTCCAATTAATTTATTTCATACAAATCTATTTGTAGGAAAAAGAGAATATGTGCAATACGAAAACTCCATTTGATCACACTAACTGCCATATTTATAAAGTTGCACGCCTGCACAACATGAAGCATCTCTAAAGTATCAGCCTGTCGCTTGTTGGTTTCAGCCAGCCCAAACCAGTCAGCCAACAGTGTTTTCCTCTCACAATAAACCAGCACCAACCAGCCCCAACTAGCCCAGAAACCAACCAGCGAAATGTAAACCTTTACAACAAATTCAGAGCCTTGTAGACTGATTTAGTACTAATTAGAGCTACTCTTTCAGAAAAGAAAATAAGGATCATGCAATCCAGACCTAAAAGCTATCAAAGGTATTTTTTTCAGTTTTTTCTGTTTCTAACAACTGGTCTGATCCCACATCAGCTACATGCCTCCATAGCAATTCCTAGGCTAACAGATATATATACCACATGTCAAAAAATATAATATCCTGAGTCTAAATATATATACACAATCTAATGTTCGTCAGTTGCAAAAAAAAAAGTGTATGTAGTAGATTTAATCAGAGACAATATTATAAGTGTCATAGCTTACAAAAAACGCATCAAGAGAAGAATTTTCCTACTAGTCTTCAGAGTTTTCATTTTTGTCCAAAATATGCATGCTATCCTCTACCATTTCAAGCATGGAATAATCAGAGCTATCCAGGCTTCCAGAGAGGACACTTATATATCTGCACAACTGCACATGAACTGCTTGTCCAAGCAGGTTCTCTTAAGGCGTCACTGGAATTTCTGTCGTGTAATGCCCAGAACCTACAGGGTGCATGTCCAGTCTGAAGATTTTGCTCAGAGAAATATTTTGGCTGTGTGTAGACCACAGTTTCAACTTTCAAGGAATGTTGCGTGTTCCTACACACTAGGTTCATCAGTAGACTACAGAGTCTGCGGCTCTTGACTGGTAACCAACACTACTAGGGTCATTGGATCAGAAATGATGTGTTGACTGATGGACATGATGTTACCTGAATTGTGACCTCAGCAATCGTACCAGCTGCGCTGGAGTTGTCACTGTTTGCCTTCTTGTACCTCTCAATGGTGGCCTTCACGCTGCAGTCGTGTACACACAGTAGAATACTGGAGTTAGTACACATACATGAAACAGATGAAATCTTTAATGAAGAAAATAATATTGTATGTGCTGGAAGGATGAAAGTTAACTCCATCTATGGTGGGACGCCTTTGTGTCCCAGCATAGCGGGTCCCAAGTCCTGATAAAGGAGGAGGGTTGTGTTAGGTGCGGCGAGCCAATGTAAAAAACTTAGCCACTTTAATGAAGATGAAACCCAAAAGAATCCCGTTAGGGCATAACCCTCCTAGCGACGCGCCATGTCAGAACCCAGATATGGTGTTAAATGAGCAAGGGACGGGTCGTCACCCCCGTGACACGTCGTGTCGCGATCTGGACACGGTGTCAAGTGAGCAAGGATCGGGTCGTCGCATCCTTAGTGACGCACCATATCGGTGCCCGGGTGTGGTGCAAAATGACCAAGGGTCTTCACACCTATCTCGGCGGGTGCGAAGGGTAAGGAAGCTAGTCGAGCCAACTAGGATCCGTTTAGATAGCTGGAATGTAGGGTCCCTTACAGAGAGTTAGTGGACACAACGGTTAGGAGGCGTGTAAATATCTTATGCGTCCAAGAGACTAAATGGAAGGGGCAGAAGGCGAAGGAGGTGGACAATACCGGCTTCAAGCTCTGGTACATAGGGACAACTTCAAATAAAAATGGAGTAGGAGTTTTGATTGATAAGAGCCTCAAGGATGGTGTGGTGGAGGTGAGAAGGCAAGGGGATAGGATCATCTTAGTTAAACTTATCATTAATGATATGGTCTTAAATGTAATTAGTGCGTATGCCCCCCAAGTAGGCCATGATGAGAGTGCTAAGCGGCTTTTCTGGGAAGACTTAGATTGCTTGGTTAGAGCTGTCACTAGTAGCGAAAAGCTCTTTATAGGAGGTGATCTTAATGGCCATGTAGGTACATCAAGTGCAGGTTTCGAGGCGGTTCATGGGGGTTTTGGATTTGGTAGTAGGAACCAGGAGGGAGACGAAGTCTTAGACTTCTCCATAGCTTTTGATCTGATGATATCTAACACTTTCTTCCGTAAGAGACAGTCCCATTTAGTGACCTTTAGTAGTGGCCAGTACTCTAGTCAAATCGACTTTGTCCTTACAAGAAGGAGGGATAAATGAACATGCGTGGACTGTAAGGTGATACCTAGAGAATGTGTGGTCGCTCAACACAAGCTAGTGGTGGCTGACTTTCGCTTTCTGGTGCAAGCTCATGGAAACAAACAAGCTAGGGTTGCTAGAACGAAGTAGTGGAAATTAGAAGGGGAGGCATCAAAGGTCCTTAAGGAAAAGGTCATTGAAGAGGACCCTTAGAATGATGAAGGTGATGTAAACAGCATGTGGGAGAAGATGGCGACATGCGTTCAGAAGGTTGCTTCAAAGGTGCTTGGAGTGACCAAAGGGAGCGGATGCGACTCGAAAGACACTTGATGGTGGAATGAAGATGTGCAAAAGGCTATTAAGAAAAAGAAGGAGTGATATAAGCGCTTGTATCATGACAGGTGTGCAAACAACATAGAGAAGTACAAGGTGGCAAAGAAGACTGCAAAACGAGCGGTGAGGCAAAGGGGCAGGCCTATGAGGACATTTACCGACGTTTGAGTACGAATGAAGGAGAGAAGGATATTTATAGGATGGCTAGGGCTCGCGATAGGAAGACAAGGGACTTCAACCAAGTCAAGTGCATAAAGGATGAGAGGGAGCAGCTCTTAGTGAAGGAGGATGAGATCAGACATAGATGGCAAGAGTATTTTGATAAATTGTTCAATGGTGAGAACGAGAACACCGTTCAGCTAGATGACTCGTTTGATGACACTAACAGGCGCTTTGTGGGGAGGATTCAAGAATCGGAGGTCAGAGAAGCCTTGAAAAGGATGAAAGGGGGCAAAGCGATAGGCCCTGATGGTATCCCAATCGAGGTGTGGAGATGTCTCGAGGATATAGCTATAGTATGGCTAACCAAGATGTTCAACAATATCTTTCGATCGAACAAGATGCCTGAGGAGTGGAGAAGAAGCATATTGGTACCAATCTACAATAACAAGGGAGATATCCAAAGTTGTACTAATTATCGGGGAATTAAGTTCATGAGCCACACTATGAAGTTATGGGTGAGAGTCATCGAGCAGCGCCTACGAGGAACGACGCAGATATCAACAAACCAATTTGATTTCATTCCCGGAAGGTCAACCACAAAAGCAATCTTCTTAATAAGACATGTTATGGAGCGGTTTAGAGAACAGAAGAAGGACCTCCACTTGGTTTTCATTGACTTAGAGAAGGCTTATGACAAGATACCAAGAAATGTTATGTGGTGGTCTTTGGACAAACATAAAGTCCCATCAAAGTACGTGATCCTCATCAAGAACATGTACAACAATGTTGTGACTAGTGTTCGAACAAACGATGGTAATACAGATTACTTCCCGATTAAAATTGGACTTCATCAAGGGTCAGCCTTAAGCCTGTATCTCTTTGCCTTGGTAATGGATGAGGTTACCAGGAACATACAAGGGGATATCCCGTGGTGTATGTTGTTCACTGATGATGTAGTGTTAGTGGGCGAAAGTCAGGCGGGAGTAAATAGGAAACTAGAGTTATGGCGGCAGACCCTTAAGTCTAAAGGTTTTAGATTGAGCAGAACTAAAACCGAATACATGAGATGCGACTTTAGCGGAGTTATACAGGAGGAGGGAGATGTGAGTTTGGAAGGTCAAGTAGTGCCTAAGAAGGATATCTTTCGGTATCTGGGATCGATGCTATAGATGCGAACGTTAGCCATAGAATCAAAGCAAGGTGGATCAAGTGGCGACAAGCTTCTAGCATTCCCTGTGACAAGAGTGTACCACAAAAGCTAAAAGGCAAGTTCTATAGAACGGTGATTAGACT
The DNA here is from genome assembly GCF_019320115.1 of Miscanthus floridulus. Lineage (NCBI taxonomy): Eukaryota > Viridiplantae > Streptophyta > Magnoliopsida > Poales > Poaceae > Miscanthus > Miscanthus floridulus. The sequence goes on from NC_089596.1 coordinate 37,019,483, forward strand.
GGCTATGTTGTATGAAGCAAAATATTGGCCTACAAAGATTCGACATGTTCAACAACTGAGTGTTGCAGAAATGCGTATGTTGCGATGGATTTGTGGTCACACAAGAATGGACCGAGTTCAGAACGATGATATACGTGATCGCCTAGAGGTAGCACCAATTGAAGAAAAGCTTGTCCAATATCGGTTGAGGTGGTTTAGCCATGTCCAAAGGAGACCTCTAGAGGCACCAGTGCATTGTGGATTCCTAAGCCAAGCTAATAATACGAGGAGAGGTAGAGGAAGACAGAAATTGATATGGATGGAGGCAATAAAAAGAGATTTGAAAGCTTGGGATATACCTAGAGATCTATGTTTGAATAGGAGTACTTGGAAAGCAGCTATTGAAGTGCCTGGACCGTGACTTGGGGCTCTGGTGGGTTTCAACTCTAGCCTACCCCAACTTGCTTGGGACTGAAAGGCTATATTGTTATTGTTGCTGTTGTGGAAGGATGAAAGTTGAAAAAAAAATTGTTTCATGGCAAAACTAGATATCTTTCTGTAAAAAAGTACAAAAGATAATAGAACAATCACAACCAAAATAAATGAAAATAATAGTTTCATAGAAGAGCGTCCCTACATTCAAAATCATATGGCGTATTGGCTCTTCTAGATACATTGCTTTAACTATGTATAAAAAAGTCAAAACATCTTATAATATAGGACAGAGAGAGTAGTTTCAGTAACTAAAATTTGACATCTTCTAGCCATGTTAATTGCTACATCGGCTGCCAAGCCTGTCACTTAAAATTCCACACTACTGAAAGTTAAAACGATCAACATAAATGAACCAATATTCCAATCTATCATCCCAAAATACTACTACCTCCGTCCTAAAATAAAATAAACCCTAGAATCATTTAAAGACAAGCTATCTTAAATTTGACCGATTTTATATAAAGAGTAACATCGTCTATAACACCAAATAAGTATATTGTGAAAATATATTTCCTGATTTATTTAGTGGTAATAATTTAGTATCATAAATATTGATGTTTTTATAAATTTGATCAAACTTAAAATAGCTTGACTTCAGACAAGTAAAAAAAAATGATTTACTTTGGGACAGAATGAGTAACCTAATTATATCTAGGAGACACTGCATATACAAATGCAGGGCACTGCTGATGTAACTGTTCTCTATACTATGTTGCAGAACAAATGTGGAACCCCTCAAGTCCAGGCAAGATATACCCCAAAACCATTGGCAAGTGTGGGAACATCAATCCTCCTATCGGTCCAAGAGTTGTGCACATCTCCACAGCTTTTCCGGGATTGGGGTAGTGATTTTCCTCTTTACCGAGGACTTCATTTTTTTTCATGTCTGAATCAAACGTCTGGGGTAGTACTATTCTGCCACAAGTCCATAAATTCTCCATGGGTTGGGTTGGGTGTCTTTTCATAGTTCTTCATGCTTATATTTTATGCTAGCTAGAATGTGTTAGGTACCTAGCTAGCTCTGTATTTTCCTGACCCTATGCCATCAGTTGTTAATATCTATCTGAGCTGTGACATACTATGCTGCTACTGATCCACATGCTTAGTGTACCTCAGAACCCAAAACCTTATTCAAACAAACGGCAGCTAGGTGAAAAACTTCAAATTGGGCAAGTAAATGCAATTTGATTAGGATTGAATGATCATAAAGATGACAAAACAATATGTATATTAACTCACTAACTTATAGTCATTTGTGCTCACTTTATGACATCAACACATGGCCAATACTTTGTGAAAAAAGAAATCTCAAAGCAATAATTAGTGCTAAAAGATAAATGAGTGATATGCTAATGCCAAGTCAAGCTCCTAGATAACAAAATAAAAACCATATTCATAGTATTATATTTAATTTCATTCGACAAATTAGAAATTCCACACTCACTACTACAAAACCCACAATCCAGGCCGACCCATCAATGCCAGGTGTCCTAGAGCCGCCAGTGATAGTTATCACTGTCAGTTTGTAAGGGAAAACATTGTCATTGCACGTTTTATAGATGCACGAGCAGTGATAGCTCATTATCACTGTCGGTTGGAGTTGAAAAACAACAGCGATCACTGCTGGATTTTAACACTAGTTGGCAGTGATCTAGGTAACAGACCCAAAATTTTATTCCAATCTGGTTAAATCTAGTGATAGTGTCCGAAAGTTATAGCTCTCTCTCTCTCCCCCCCCCCCACCCTCTGGCAGTCTAGGGTCATTGCTTCTTCCTCTCTCTTCTCTCTCTCCCCTTCAATGGCCCCTTAATTCTCCTGCTTGCTGCTCCACCCCTCTCCCTCCACTCTCTCCTTAGATCGATGCAGATGGCTGCTCGCAGGGTCACTGTGACGAGCAGCGGCAACCCAAGGAGCGAGGAGCGGAGGCGGTGGTGCATAGGCCTCGTGGTGTTGGTGGGGGCTTGGAGCAACTGCACATCTGGCGACAAAGAAGGCGCATGTCCTGCAGGTAATGTTTTTCTTTTTTTTTTTGGCTGCATTCTCCATAGGTGAAGCAAAAAATGTTCATGGCCTAGAATTTGTATTTAACTTTCTGACCCGCCACTCTGTAACATGATTCATAATCCATTTCGATAAAACATAATTTTTTTTTGTGTATTCTTCAATTTTAAGAATTTATATGTATATATAGGAGGATTATTTCCTACTATTAGTCAAAAATAGTTAGAGAGCACATGTCATATATTTATCAAGCCCACAATTCTAACAAAGGTTCAATAAAATTATACTTCCCAATTAAAAGAACATAACTCGGTCCACAACAATAAACCTCAAAAAAACATATCAAGGCCGGGAACTATTCTTTTTGAAAGACAAGACCTAGAACTATAATGAGTTGAGACATTTGATATTGAAGTATAAAAGCAGACTCCTTTTAGTTTTGTTATCAATAAGCATGAACATTATCAATGTTGAGACCAACCAGGGTTATATTATTACTAGCATGACTCATCCAACTAGGGTTCGATTCTCACCCTATTAAAAATGCTAGGGCGAGCGCCTCTGCTTCATCAATTTTATTATTATTAGTACTATTAGCATGGTGCAAATAGTGCCATTCTCTTGATCAAGTTAGGGCATCCTCAATAGTATGAGATAGCAGCTAGCTCATACGTGCCATGTCATTTGCCACTTCATTGTGTAAACCCACATGTAAATGATTTTTTATTCTATATCTTCTCTCCTCTCTCTGCCATTCTTTATGAGCAGGCCCACAAACTACCTCGTTTTCTGAGCGAGATATGTGTTAAGATAAGATAGTCTTTTATTTTTTCCATCTTCTCTCTCTTCCGCATAAGAAAAGTGCTAACATGAATTTCTATGAGCTAGCTGGAGTGGCATTGTTGGGATGCCCTTATATAAGCAAAAAAATAAGGCTGTGTTTAGATGGCGAAAATTTTTGCAAAATGCTACTGTAGCACTTTCGTTGTTATTTGGTAATTAGTGTCCAATCATAGTCTAATTAGGCTTAAAAGATTCGTCTCGTGAATTTCGTCTAAACTGTGTAATTAGTTTTATTTTTTATTTATATTTAATGCTTCATGCATGCGTCTAAAGATTCGATGTGACGGGGAATCTTGAAAAATTTTGGGAACTAAACATTCACTAAGGTTGGTTCAGGCGAAAATAAAACTTCTCGAAAATAGCATTTAAGTAGTTGACCACTCTCTGGTAAATAAAAGAAGTTGACTGAACATAGCATTCAGTGTCGTGTGAAATTGAGAGTAGTCCTCATCAATGCTACCGATAACAACAAAACGTGCAAGCACATTCCAAAGTAGTAATAATATTGTTTAGTGCAATAATGATTTGTGACGTTTTAGCAGAACATACATGAACACAGGCATTGCTTACATTGTTAGTGAATTTATAACTGCTTCATTCTTCACTAATACTGTATACCATATTACCATATATTGCGTTGCCAGCATAATTAAATATCAACTGCCATTGCATTATCATTCTATAAAATATTGATGCATCTTCATGGAACTTGAGTTCTTATTATGTGTGTTTCTAGTGCACATGGAGTTTGAACCTCATGTAATACCACATCTAATAACTACTACAGTTCTTAGAAAAATAAAATCAGAAGAACTCCGAATTAGTTGTGCTTTTCCAGTTCTAGTGAAACTAAAATGGACATTCTAGAACTGGATCTCTCTTATAATAAGCTACTAAGCATAGCAAAAATTTCATCCTCGCTTTTCCAAGAAAGTCAAACCCTAAACGAACTGTTTGGAAAGGGGGGTCGAGATGTAATAACATTAGAATTTAGAATTTAATTAAATTTTGAACTGAGCCAAAAAAATCCTGGGGAAATTACCCTCTTCAAAACAAACCCTAAACATACATTTCTAATCCTTTAAACATTGAGAAACTGATAAAATACAGATCTGTTGACAGAGTAATAAAAATATTTGTCGTTGATATATAATAACCAAAAGTGCAATAGTGATGGTGTGCGGTTTTAGTGGATCCGTGCATTCACAGTCAAGTTGAGCTAGCTCTCTTGTGTGTTGCTTAAGTGGCCATTTGTACTAAATCTGACATATAAACAAATATAAAGGAACTAGATTTTTTTTTGTTAAGAAAGTTATGTTAGTGATGCAAAGGAAGTGAAAGCAGAAAGACGATGGATCCCAATGATTCTTCAAAAGAATGATTTTTTCCACTGCTAACAATGAAACAATCTAATCTAAAAAAAATGGTGCAATATTCACATTACATTAGTTTGCTAGTGAAAATCAGCAGTCTAAAACTGTGTCAGAAAAAGAGGCATATCCATGTAAATGTCATACGTTCAAAAACAAAATGTAAATATCACTTTATTCTTGCTAAAAGAAATATGAGACAAGAATCATGCATCTTTACTGAAATCTGAATCCTAGCTATCATTAGACGACATATTTTCTAAGCATGCCAATTTTGCAGTTGCCATACAAAGATTAACAAGGAACTCATCACTATTTTTCAGGAACTCATCACATCCATCCCAAATTAAGGCCAAGCATTTTATTAGCGTGCTTCAAAGATTAATAAATATGGGGGGAATGTAACACCCGCATAGTGCCAACGCCAACCACAATTTCGAAGACCAAGGGAATGAGAGGGAAATGAGAAAAAAGAAACTCTTTGACTCACATAATATATAATACACCCTCCGTCCGCAAATGAATGCAATTCTAGCACAGTGCAATGTTTTAGTACGTCAAGTTTGACCAATTATATAAAAAAATATAAATAGTCATGACATAAAATTAGTATCATTAGATTTGTTATGAGATATATTTTTATAATATATTTATTTGGTGTCAAAAATATTATATTTTTATCTATATATTCGGTAAAACTTTGGACATGAAAACCAAAAATGAACCTAGAATTGCATTCTTAACCGTACAGAGGTAGTATACCAATTTCAAAGGTACGGTTCTTTCTGTAGGTGAATCTAGCAAATACCTTAGCATCCTCGAGCATGCTTGGCAGTAGCCATGCGTTACCCGCAGCATGATTGGCTGCAAGCAGTGGACATCTACTACCCGTTGGTCACAAAGGAGTGCATAAGCCAGGGTCTCAGCTTTTACCCAGCAGGCCAAGGCCAACCCTAGTACCCTACCGTACGTAGAGTACCATTTACTATTCTGACCAGCACCAGCTTGCAAGTCCAGCTTTCTCCCCCCTTGTAGTCCCCGATGCATCACTGGCAAGGAACTGGCCATGCCATTCCATTGGTTCCGATCTTGTTTCAAAAAATGCCATTGGTTCCGATCCGTATATACAGCATTATTCGCATAAAAAAACACACAAAATTGGCATAGGTATTATTTCAGGGTCCTCCCATATGGTCACAAAGACCAAATATCTATGGTTTCGTCGAGCTTTGAGCAAACATTTCAGTTTTAGTCTGCATTTTCCTGCTAGGCTGCTAGCGCCTAGCAGAGGAAAATAGCACTCTTTTCCTTCTATAGTTAAAATTGGCACGAGATACTTTTATATCAAGTATGAAATCTAAATTGATACGATAATTTTAACTATATGGTCCTTTGTATATGTACAAACATAATAGCAATACCATGTTGACTAATGCATCTAATAAACTTCTTTTTTCCTTTAGATTTTACAATAATATAGATCAAATTTTGATCTTTCCCTGAAGCTGTTCAAGAAAAGTAATTTGGTTTCTTATAAAGTAGGGGGTTTTTTTCCTCTCAGGTTTATGGTTCAGTGAACACTATTTTTACTTTTAACAGTAAGCATTCACTTCAAGATATCAGCACCCAATCATCATAATACTCAAATTTCTGTGAGGACATAACACATTGTTCTTTGAGTTTACAAGTCAAATGCATACAATCAGATGGAATGATTCCAATTTATCAAAGCTGTGATGAATCTACTCATTCGTTCATCGTTCATTCATGGCACTTATGAGTGCGTGCAACATAAGGATCGGATAGTGAAATTTAAAAAATAAGCACAAATGCCTAGGGAAATTTAATCTGCTATCACTGTTTTAAGGTTGTTTCTTTATTTTCAATTCTATGTTATCATTTCCTTCTGCATTACTTACCTCCTTTTATTTTCTGTGAGTCCAAATTAAAACTATACAGTGCTAGGTGGTGGCAGAGAGGCCGCAGAGCTCCCGTGATGGGCATATATCACTTTAGCATATGCAGCGCAATGCACAGCGCACACATACATGGCCCTGACGAGGAGACCAGAACCACCACACGCAGGGACAACAGTAACATGTACAGAAGACACACTGTATGACAGTATGAGAGAGAGAGAGAGAGAGAGAGAGAGAGAGAGGATGGTGATGATGATGATGGAGGCACATGGGATGGAACCCTAACCCTAACATCATAGCACTGGCAGGAAATAGGCAACTAGATGCGTGACATCTTTTTACCTGATCTCAAATATTTACCTCTCTCGTTCACACTCACAATTTTGCATACAGTTACCGAGTTACTGCACGCGCGCACATCTAGTGACCCAAAGCTAAGAGAACGAAAAGAATTGCTAGATCTGCACCTGTATGACCAAAGCAACAAAAAGGGAAGATGAGACCAGAGGGGAAAAAAGATGAGTTTTTTCTTCCTTCAAAAAAAGATGAGTTTTTTTTTGTGTGAGCATATGCTTGCTATATACCATGAGGTATGAGAGATCTAAGCCTTCCCCCTCGATCTTTCTCCCTTCCGTTGTCTCTCTCTTTCTCAGGGATATGATGGATCATAGAAGGGAAAGAAATAAATGGAGCGCGCTAGAAAAGAAGCGGACCACCAAGCCAAAGTAAAACGCAGGGCACCCATTGCACACACACAAGAAAAGCTCACCTCACAGGCACAGCATGTACATATGCTTCACAAAGCATACCCTGCGCTGAATCTATCTAGACATCTAGCTCACCTCACAGGAACACAAAAGAAACCGGAAAGGGAGCCACAAGCACACACAGCAGGATGACGGAACACACGCAAAGAAACCGTTGCAATTTCTTTCGCCCTTGCTACTGGATGGCCTCTCTCCGGTAGCATAAAAATAAGCAAGACAGTTAATAAACAGAAACATGTAGCAAAGAAAATGCAGCTTCCCTCTTTGCAGCAGGAAAGCTGGGAGCTAACTTGCTCCAATTCGGAAAACTTCATAAGAATAATTCAGGAATATGATACATCATGTGTCTAGACGGACAGGCTCATCACTTATAGCCTCCCATTTCATGGATTATTATGATTTGTTCGGCGTATAATCTATCGTATGTGCATATATTCAGTGGAGTGCTACTGTGGTACTAGCAGCGCAGTACACAGAGATAGATGCACAGAACTGGAAAGAAGATGAGACCTGTTGTTGGAGTACTCATAGAGGCGGCCGCGGCTGGAGAAGACGATGAGCGCGACCTCGGCGTCGCAGAGCACGGAAAGCTCGTACGCCTTCTTGAGGAGGCCGTTGCGGCGCTTGCAGAAGGTGACCTGCCTGTTCGTCGTGTTCTCGATGCGCTTGATCTCAGTCTTGCCCTTGCCCCTGCCGTTGTTCCTCTCTGCAACCGACGCGGAGCCACCAGGGGACATCGGCTCCTTCAGCTTCAGCCCCGCCGAGGTCAGGGTCGACTGCACACAAACAAAAGCTACACACTCAAGAATTGCTAGGAGACGACACAAGGAGCTAGCGTGTGTAAGATGGATCGATGGATCTGCAGCAAATTCAGTAAGAGAATGAAGAAGAGCCGGAAAGAGCATACATAGCAATCTTGAAAGAAATTAAAGAAGCCAACGCAAGAATAAGAAATCACCATGATGCCTGTCACTGTGGATGGCGTAGCCTGCTCCTCTCGGATGTACATGCTCTTTTTCTTATTAGCCGGCAGGAGACACGCAGATTTTGCTGTTTGAAGGAGGAAGGTTGGAGGAGGGGATGGGGATGAGAGGGGGTGGTGGTAGCTCTGGCAGCTTCTGAGTTCTGAGTGTTTCTTGCTCCTGGACTCTTCCATTCCCCTCTACCTTCTTTATATCTTTGGTACCGGCATTTCCTTGCCTATCCTTTCGTATTAATTTAATTATACTTTTGCCATGACCTGCACATTTTTACGTAATTATTAATTTCGTCCGTCTGAAACGTGGGAATTGTACAGGGTCTAGATGTAATAATTTTATTATTTATTTTCTGTTAAATTCTTTTTTTAAGTCTTTGCTGTTAAATTCTTGTGTGGATCTTCCACGGGCACTAACACTGAGGTTTTGCTTGGGAGCTACCTTTGGAAAAATATGGGAGTCGTTTACTTTCCTCTTGCAGCTTGTCTAGGCTTTAGGGAAGTACAGATGCTAGAAAAGGAGGCTCTTGGTTACCTCAGTAACTCACTCATTTTTTTAGGACTACGCTGCATCATTACCCTTATATTTGTTTCCTGGGAATTATAACAAAACTTCAGACAGCCACTATAAACTTGTGACTTTGCATTCTAATTGTAATCTGGCTAAAATCTATTAGGTTCATCCTAAACGGCGGACCAATTCATGTTTTTTTTCTTAGCGTGTATACTCCCTCCGGAGTCGCCTAGGGTTTTGTAGAGGTCAAATATTCTTAAGTTTGACTATGTTTGTAGAAAAAATATTATCAACATTTATATCTCCAAACAAGTTTGTTAGGAAAACATATTAAACTATTAATCCTAATGGTACTTAGTATGAAGCTACCCTCCATTGTGACACTTAGATTTTTATCTCACTCCTAGAACTATTTCTCCCTGAAGGGACCGTGACGCCTAAGAGGGAGGGTTGAATTAGGCAACATAAAAATTCTAACTCTAAACTATCTAGATGTGCAACTATGGTTTTGCTAGTGTGTCGCTATCTCTACCACAAACGTAGTAAAGTAATCAATGTAAATGCGGAAGCTAAAGAGCAAGGTAGAGATATGCAAACTCCCGTCGACGACTTTGGTATTTTTACCAAGGTATCGAGAAGCGCGCAAGCTTTCCCCTAGTCTTTGTTGGAGCCCCTCGCAAGGGCCAAGCTCCCGGTCGAGTAACTTTGTGGATAGCCTCGGGCCTTCCCCACGCGTAAGTGGATCTCCGACGTGTCTTCCGGCAAACCTCTCCTGGATGCTCCCCGTCGTCTTTACTATCAAGCTTCCGGCCGAAACGCCACGGGCCTTGTTCCCTCCGGTACACGGTGGCAGCGACACCACAAACGCGGTTGGTGTGATCTCGCAAGACTTCAAGCCCCTCCGATGTACAACAATGGTGCTCGCAAGCACCGAGTGGTAAGAGGTATGCAAACCTCACTAAACACTAGGCCTAAACCTAGAGCAAACGCATAAGCGGTGGCCTAATCAACCTAAGCACTTTGCAAAGCACCTACGCTAATCACCTGATGAATCACTAAGCACTCACTACTGGAATCTCGATTTTTTCTGTGGGTGCGAAAACCCACGGAAAAATTCGAATACCGTCAGAAAAATATTTTTCTGACGGTGTACCGTCAGAAAATAACCCACAGAAATAGAATGATAGAAAAATCGACTTTTTCCGTGGGTTCACCGTCAGAAACAATTTTTCTGTGGGTCTCACACGCACAGAAAAATTGTGTTCGCCCAGATTAAAACTAATTTTTCCGTGCGTTAATCCACACAGAAAAAAAGAAATAAACGCACAGAAAAAAAGAATTAAACACACAAAAAAAATTATTTTAAAACAGTAGCAACAACGTATTAAAATATATATTGTCCATACAGTAATGAAGTCTACAAGCACGGCTCATAACTAATGACTATCATCATATTTCATCATACATGAATAGTATTATTTAGCCATGCATCAACATGTTACATTCAGCAATCTCGATACATATAATCAGCATGAAAGTTGTTACATATCATTGTTGTTCATAACAATGGACTCAATGTTTCAATGTCATTATACAGTTACAAAACACAATGTTATTGAAACCATATAAACAAAGCACAACTACTGATCAACATATCTACAATCTGTTCTCAAACTAAGAAATTCCCAAAGCCTCCTGCAAAAGACCATTTTTCATTAATTAGAGTAATCTTGTGAATAGGAAAAAATATTCAGAGGTAAAGAGAAAAGTAATTTCAAATAGACATTGAACTGAATTAACCATAACTCAAGATAGTGTTTAGGCACTAGTCCACAAATTTCAGTAAGTTTATGAACCCAACCACAAGCCAAGCTGTGAGCAAGGTAATAGGAGACAGCATGCATGCAAGGATTACACTATTATAAAGAAATAGATATGCTGGATCACTGTTTTTAAGGCGGTAAGTCGAGGCGCGCCGACCCACCAATTCGAGTTGACTAGGCATTTAAGGCGCGTGGCGAGGCGACGCCATACACATGTCCTAACCAACAATGGAGCAGCAAAATCATACCTTGTTGCTGTTGATTGTAGAGCTCTCCTCTTTCCAATTGCCCTTGTTACATGTAGCACACATGCCCCTTGCAAGTCAAAACATATTTGTTATATGATGAATGTAACAGAAACAAGTTGTATAATACTATAATCCAATGAATTAGCTAAGTAAATATGAATCAAGTCTACCTTGTTAATGTGACCTCTCTTTTCTTCTCCCAGGCCACAAGCTACAGGAATAATGAGGAATGCAGCAACGTTAGAAACAACGAGGAATGTAGCAAACATATAAACAAGTTGTGTAAGCTAGGAATCAAATAACAGGAACATGGATGAATAAAATATGGCATAAGTAGCATCATAGTTAATATGGTCCACAACCAGCCAGCCACATTAGAATTTAGAAGTAATCCACAACCACAAGGTAGTGAGCTACTAGTGGCATAATTAAAAGTAGTCCACATCCACACAACATACATTTCCAAACCCTAGAAGCACAAAAACAGCCCAATTTAGCAATCACAGACATCCCATTGATAAAAGTACAAAAGCAATAGAATGACATAAGAATAATACAAAAGCAACAGAAAGGTTTTTATCCGATACAGACAAGTGCAATAGAATGACATAAGAACAATTCCAGCTTATAAGATTATACTCGAAACCCATTTGGCACAGTGTAGCAACTCATAAGTATACAGACAAGTGCATATATATTACATAGAAAACATGGACTCTTCTTACCATAGACACACATCTAATTAAATAGGATGTACATTTCATTCTCAAGAAATGAAAAGAGAGTTACAGTAGTTCACTACAAGAGTGATCAGTAGAGGAGAAGAAATGGCACAACAATGAACTCAAGTTGGGAACAACAGTTTGAACTAACAATAGAGGAGAAGAACATTCTTCTAGAAGTTGAACCCATAATATTCTGTTGTTTCTACCGGTTACAAAGATGTTCAAAACTGCAACCTGCTCAGCAGGAATCTCCAGCTCTTATTTGAACAATCAAGTATGGCAAACCTTATAAGTGCATTGCTAAACCACATCATCGATTCATATTTCAGAAACTTTGGTGTTGCATACATACTTATCTCATGGACAAGGTTAACTGATAGACCCAAGCCCCCGATACCCTACTGACAGACCCAAAGTTGGTCATGCACACATGTATAGGTGGCGACAGTCAAATTGTCACACAAGAAAGAGGAGCCAAACCTGATCCAATCTGAACAAACATTCAAGTCCTAACTCTTAGCATCAATCGGAGCACAAAAGCACAAGAACTACATATATTTCACCTGGAGCAAAAGAACAAGAGCAAAAGAACTCGAGAAATAGCTCAGATTTACCCATTATCAGCATGACAACTGCAACTTAATTTCACCTAGAAATTAATTTAATTCTCTCTCTCTCTAATGGGAATTGAACTGGCCATAGAACTGGTTGCTTGTACTGGTACAAGCCATCCTAGTTAAGCAGCAAACAGAACAAAATATCCCAAGTACCAGCTCATAAGGTGCTAAAGTGTAGAAGTTCTCTAATGGAAACTTGATTCATCACAGCCACTCAAGAGTAGTACAAAACAAAAAAAGTCACAAGGCATAGTTAGGGAAGGGGAGAGCAGCGCGGCACGAGACTGGGGTTTCATATCATCTTAGCTCTAGATACTGTTTTCATAGCATCTCACCTGAAAAGCAACCAGGGTAACAAAACAAACAAGTTAAAACATCATCGCAGATTAGAGTCATCTAAATAAAAAGCTGGACAACTTCTCAACAAACCGACTGCACCTTTATCAAGTAGTTACTAGAAAATTTTCAGAGCTCTATCATTGCCCAAGACTACTTGTAGACAATCCTAGATTAGTTAATTTTGTGTTCCATCTCTAGCAAGTTTAGTCATTTTTCACTTTAGGAGTTCAATAGACAAAAAATATCTGCACATACAGATAGCTAGAAGCTTGGCATACATCTGATTAAAAGTTAATATCAATCTGCATAATTTGGTTTACAAGAGCAAGTGATTGCAACAATTCCAGAACAAAAATGTTTTGATTCATGGGTATTGGGCAGTGTATTTCTTACTTCTTACCTAAGCATCTCCGGTTCAAATATATTCTACAAAGCTTAGAGAATGCAAATAGATAGGACACCATCAGCTAAAGCAAGAGCAGCAAACAACATCCACAGTTCTAGTAAAGAAAATCAACAACTAGGAAATCAACAACCGTCCGTTCGTTGGAGTCAAGAACAGCTTCCCAGGATCCGGGAGAGGAGGGCCGCCGCCACCACCACGCCCCGCCGCCGGCCACCACCACCACCATCGCAGCCACCGGCCAGATCCGGGAGAGGGAGGGCCAGATCCGGCCGGGTGAAGATGGGGGAGGGGAGGGGCACCCGCCGGGGAAGAAGAAGGGAGAGGGGAGGGGCGCCGGCGAGGGAGAAGAAGGGTGAGGGGAGGGCCGCCGCCGCCGCCACGCCCCGCCACCGGCCACCACTACCACCACCACCGCAACCACCGGTCGGATCTTGGAGAGGGAGGGCCGAATCCGGCCGGGTGAAGAAGGGGGAGGGGAGGAGCGGCCACCCGTCGGGGAAGAAGAAGGGGGGTGCCTACGGGGGAGGAGGGGCGCTGGGGCCAGGGCGCCCGCGGGGAAGAAGGGAGAGGAGGGGTGCTGGGGCCGGGAGGGGAGGGGCGCTGCGGAAGAGAAAAGGGCAGGGTGCTCGGAGCGGCGCAGGGGCTGGTTTATCCGATAGAATTTTCGTGTGCGTGTATGTATTTTTTCTGTGCGTTTTCAACGAACCGACAGAATAATGTCAATTTTTCTATGTGTATTGACACGCACAGAAAAATCACATAATTTTTCTGTGGGTTTTCGAATATTTCTGTCGGGATTTTTGAAACGCACAGAAAAATGATGAATTTTTCTGTGTGTATAGAGAAACACACACAGAAAAATGCAACACCCACAGAAGTATTCGAGTTTCCAGTAGTGACTATACAAGTGAAGATTACTAAAATGGTGAATCAACACCCTTGGTATATTTCCTCAGATCCACACACACTCAAATGGCCGGTTGGGGGTTATATTTATAAGCCCCACTGAGAAAGTAGCCGTTGGGGTCGAATTCCTGCGAAACTGCTACTGACCGAACACTGAATCGTCCTAACCAGACGCGTCCAGTTGTCCTGACTGTTGAGCCAGCAATATACTGATCGGACGCTAGCCAGCATCCGGTCGCCTGCCACCAGACGCGTTCGGTCGTAGATTTGCTGCTCTAGAACTTTACTGTACTCGATCGGATGTTGTTGTCCTATGTCCGATCGGTTGCCGCCAGCGTTCTGTCGCCTGTCTGCCGAGCCACTTGCCCAGCGTCCGGTCGCAGCGTCCGGTTGCTTGTCCAGCGTCCGGTCCAGCATTCAGTCACCACAGTGAGCTCATTTCTTCGCGATCTTGCATATGGCTTGGTTCCAATCTTCATGCTTGGACTTTGCTTGATCTCTTGGGTCTTCTCTTGTGCTCCTAAGGTCTTGCTTGAGGTGTTGATCATCGGATCATCACGTCGCCTTCGTCCAAGTTACGTCTTGCACCCTATTGAACTACTAAACAAACACTTGCAAATTTATTAGTCCAATTTGGTTGTGTTGGTCATCAAACACCAAAATCCAAAGTAAATGGGCCAAGGGTCCATTTTCCTTACAATCTCCCCTTTTTTGGTGATTGATGCCAACATGACCAAAGAAAGCAAATAATAAGAATTTGGAAGTTAAAAACTACCTACTTGCTAGGATGCAATGCAAAGGGCAAGTTTATTTGATACTTAAAGATACGAATTGAAATCATATATGGTATTAAGGGATACCAATTGAAGTCAATTGTAAGATACCAATTAAAACTAAATGAAAGCTTATCTTGCCCTTGCAAAAATCCCCATGTGGCATTATGGATTCCTACAAATTTTACCATTACTTAGACTAATCCATAATCCACTTTCCTCCCTTTACTCGGACCATTACCACTTGTAGACATCAACTTGATGCTTGCCTTTGGTCCTTCAAATTCTCCCCATTTGGCATCAAACACCGAAAAGGAAGACATTAGTAGCACAAGGGAGGGTCAAATTTCGTGATCCTTTGTGTATAGAGTGAAATGGATCATAAAATTTGACTCTCACATTATATAGACTAAGCTCCCCCTAAATATACGCATACATATGGTAGAAAGCAAAGCATATGCATAATTAGCAGTTTATTGTATAAGAGAGTTTAATCTATATAATGCATGGAGAAAGCATATAAATATGAAATGAAATCAACATGATGATGCCAATTGAAGAATGATGCTTTAACTCCGGGGACTCCAATTTCCTTACAATGAGACTACTACACATGTGATAGGTTTGAAAAATTGATACCATTTGAAAAAGTGCTAGTCTCAAAGCATCCAAGTTGTAGAATTACTCCCCCTAAATATGTGCACACAAATGTGGAACACTTTGTAGGAATCATGCACATTGATTTTAGAATCAAAATACCACTTGAAATATGACATCTCATGAATGTGAGAATCATTTTCAAAACTGATATTCGAGAGAGATTATCTATAATTTGGACTTTGGCACATATTAGATAAACAAAAGTAAGACAAGCTATGTGTCGTGCTTCTAAGCAATTTTAAACCATGTAGGTTTGCTCCAAGGGTTTAAAAAGAGACCGAGCAAGCCTACTATAAGATATACCTAGTGTATGCATGATAAAGGATATAAGCATGCAAATGCAAACCTAGGCATGAAGAGTAACTAGATGCTTAAAGGTACCAATTGTAGGAAGAACTAATTGCAAGATGTACCAATTAAAAAGTAATAACATCTAGTTACCTGACATGGGACGGGGAATTTGGGTTCATAGTATTCACTAACCCACTTGGCAATGATTTTGTCCATCATGATGCACCCCATGAAATGCACCCATACTTTGCCAAGTCTCCAAATTCCCCGAAGTCCGACAGACTTCTCACTTCCCTTTCGGGATCCAAACCTTCTTGGTGCTCTTCATGTTGGAAATTATTTCCTTTGGCACCCAAAAGCGTTTGACCCCATTGTTGGCTTGCTTGTTCACCTTGATGTCCACCACCTTGTCATTTTTCTTCTTCTTCAAGAGATAAGGTGTGGATGCCTTCTTGTCCACCTTGTTGGTGTAGGTGTTGGAGAGCTTGCTTGTTTGCTTTTTCTCCTTCTTCTTTGCTCCTCCCCCATTCTTCACCTTGCACTCATAGGACTTGTGACCTTCCTTGTGGCACACGTAACAAACCATGGTTTATCCTTCATCAAGCTTCTTCACTCCCTTGACGGTGTTATCTTGATGAAGTTGGGTTTGCTTCGCCTTGCCTTTCACTTGAGTCAAGTCCTTGGTGAGGCGAGCTACTTCTTGCTTGAGTTGCTCATTCTCTTTTGCAACCTCTTGTGTGCATGTATCTACAACAACTTTCTCAACACAAACTTGGTTGCACAAAGGTGAGTCTAAACATAAATCATTACAAGAAGTAGAGGCATCCTTTTTAGACATGTTAAAGATAGAACTTTTCTTTTTAGATGCCTTGGTGGGGGTTGTGCTAACGGCTTCAAGATTAGCAACTTTATTAGTTAGCTCATCATAATGTTTGCACATGGTTTCTATTTTAGCAAGCAAACTATTATATGCTTCTTGTGAGCTAGCTAACTTTTCTTTTAATTTTTCATTTTTCTTTAAGAGTTGCTCATCATTGATTGTGCATGCATTTGTTGTTGCACTAGTCTCAAGTTTCTCAATTTTAGTAGATAGTTCAACATTGAGATTAGCAAAGTTCTCATATTGTTCAAGCAAGGTTTTGTATGCTTTTTATAAACTATCTAGATTTTCTTTTAAACTTTTGAGCTTCTTTTGTTGACTAGTGCAAGCTTTAGCATAATTAAAATTTTCTTGCACAAGTTCATGATAAGAAGGCATATCATCATCACTATCACTCTCACTAGAGGAAGAGCTTTCGTTACCTCATGCCATAAGGCACACATGAGAAGAGCTTGATGATGAGTGCTTGTGGTCTTGCCTCTTGTGATGGGGTTCTTCTTCACTTGAAGAATCATCCCATGATCTTATTGATGTGAGGGCTTGATTCTTGCATGCCTTCTTCTTTGTCTTGGGTGTGGGCTTGTTTGGATAAACTTCCACAAAGTGCCCCAACTCGTCGCATCCATAGCATCATCTCTTTCTTTGCTCATTTCTTTGATTGGTGAAAATGAAATCTTGAATTTGGATGGGCACACCCTTGACATTAAGCCTTTGGATCATCTTCTCCACCTTGTTGATCACTTTGATTGATTCTTCATCAAGATCGGAGGTGGAGGAGGAAGATTGATCATCACTTGAATCTTCATCATCATCATCATCGTCCTCATCTTCTTCTTCATCTTCACTTGAGGAACTTGAGCTTGAGCCTATCTCAACTTGCTTGCCCTTCATCTTCTTTTTCTCGCTACAAGCGAGAGCTTTGCCTTTGCTTGATTAAGAAGCTTCTTCTTGACCCATCTTACGTGACATTTCAAATGCCATTAACTTGCCAATGGCTATGCCCGGGGTCATGTTGCTCAAGTCCTCCATGTTGTGAAGGATGATGATGATGCTTGCATATTTCTTTTGTGGTAGCATGGAGATGATCTTCCTCACGATGTCCGCATCATCTAGCTTTAATAATCCTATAGAATGGAGCTCATTGATAATTAGATTCAAACGAGAATACATATCACGAACAAGCTCATCATCATTCATAGTAAAGGAATCATAGTTTTGCTTTGCTAGACAATGTTTTTGCTCACGGACATTGCTTGTGCCATCATGGAACTCTTGGAGTTTTAACCAAATTTCATGTGCCATATTTAAAGTGAATACTTGGTTAAAAACATCCATACTAAGTGATTCAAACAAGCAATTTTTAGCTCTAGCATTGAAGTGTATTTCTTTTTTATCACTCTTTGTGAGTTTTTCGGGATTCTTGATAGGTTTCATCCCGTTACGAGTGACTCTCCATACACCCAAATCAACCACCTCAAGGTGGCAAGCCATTGTAGCTTTATAGTATGGGAAGTTAGTGCCGTCAAAATGCGGAGGCCTAGCGGTATCCATCCCAACCACTCTAAATAGCGTCGGCTCAACGGCGGTTAAGCCAAAGGTCCAAATTGAGCCAACCGGCTCTGATACCAATTGAAGGGACTATGACGCCTAAGAGGGGGGGGGGTGAATTAGACAACTTAAAAATTCTAACTCTAAACTATCTAGATGTGCAACTATGGTTTTGCTAGTGTGTCGCTATCTCTACCGCAAACATAGTAAAGTAATCAATGTAAATGCGGAAGCTAAAGAGCAAGGTAGAGATATACAAACTCCCGTCGATGACTTCGGTATTTTTATCGAGGTATCGAGAAGCGCGCAAGCTTCCCCCTAGTCCTCGTTGGAGCCCCTCGCAAGGGCCAAGCTCCTGGTCGGGTAACTCTGTGGGTAGCCTCGGGCCTTCCCCACGCGCAAGTGGGTCTCCGACGCGTCTTCAGGCAAGCCTCTCCCGGATGCTCCCCGCCGTCTTTACTATTAAGCTTCTGGCCAAAACGCCGCGGGCCTTGTTCCCTCCGGTACACGGTGGTGGCCACACCACAAACGCGGTTGGTGTGATCTCGCAAGACTTCAAGCCCCTCCGATGTACAACAATGGTGCTCGCAAGCACCGAGTGGTAAGAGGTATGCAAACCTCACTAAACACTAGGCCTAAACCTAGAGCAAGCTCATAAGCGGTGGTCTAATCAACCTAAGCATATCGCAAAGCACCTACGCTAATCACCTGATGAATCATTAAGCACTATGCAAGTGGAGATCACTAAAATGGTGAATTAACACCCTTAGTATGTTTCCTCAGCTCCACACACACACTCAAATGGCTGGTTGGGGGTTGTATTTATAAGATCCACTGAGAAAGTAGCCGTTGGGGTCGAATTCCCGTGAAACTGCTACTAACAGACGCTGAATCGTCCTGACCAGACGCGTCGGTCATCCCGACCGTTGAGCCAGCAATATACTGATCGGACGCTGGCCAGCGTCCGATCGCCTGCCACCGGACGCGTCCGGTCGCAGATTTGCCACTCTGGAACCTTACTGTACTCGATCGGACGCTGCTGTCCTGCGTCCGGTCTAGCGTCCGGTCGCCTGTCTGCCGAGCCACTTGCCCAGCGTCCGGTCGCAGCGTCCGGTTGTTTGTCTAGCGTTCGGTCCAGCATCCGGTCACCACAGTGAGCTCATTTCTTCACGATCTTGCATACGGCTTGGTTCCAATCTCCATGCTTGGACTTTGCTTGATCTCTTGGGTCTTTTCTTGTGCTCCTAAGGTCTTGCTTGAGGTGTTGATCATCGGATCATCATGTCGCCTTCGTCCAAGTTACGTCTTGCACCCTATTGAACTACAAAACAAACACTTGCAAATTCATTAGTCCAATTTGGTTGTGTTGGTCATCAAACACCAAAATTCAAAGTAAATGGGCCAAGGGTCCATTTTCCTTACACTCCCGTTCGCCCCCACTGAGTGTCGACAAAATATCGTTGGCAGTCCACCGAGGGGTATACCCAGGATGGTAAATTGTACAGAGAGGTGCGCATGAACAGAAACTAGATGACAACATAGACACGAGATTAGATAGGTTCATGCCATCAGCTCGACGTAATACCCTAGTCCTGTGTTCTGTTGGTTTGTATTGGCTATATGATATGATTGAATGTGTTTTGAGGGGGTCCCCTACCCGCCTTATATAGCCAGAAGAGTAGGGTTGCAGGTCGGTTAGATCTTAGTCTAATCGGGTAAGAGATAATCTTTACAAGGAATCTAATATACAGAATATCCTAAGAGATCTTGCGCCATCTTTAGAATATCGCCTTGATGCCTTGCGGTGTGCGCCGAGCAGTGCCATGCTCCGCAAGTCATCATCTGGTGGGCTGGACCATCCCTGATGGTGCGGCCCATGTCTTGCGCCGTGGGTACCAGGGGTTGTACCCCCCACACCGAGAACCTCCCCCTCCACTATCAATTTATCCGCTCTCCGGCCTTGCACCCTCAACTTCGTCCTCTCTAGCACTGCCCATGCCCCAGACAAGGGGTGGCAAATTTGTAGTTGCATTTGAATCTAGCGAGGGGGCACTGCAAGGATTACGTGAGCACCGTAGGGTTAACAACGGCTCCACCTCTGGCCAGAGAGGAAGACACCAAGGAGGGCACATATCTCACTCGTGGCCCATCCGTGTCACTATCGAGTGCCCATATGGAGGACGACGATTTCGAGGCCGACTTCGAGGAGTTCACTATGGAATCCAAGAAGTCCAAGGCTCACGGTGGCGTGGATGGTGGTTGCAGTTACCCGCGTAGATCCCGACGATGCTCTGTATGCCATCGCCATTGTATTCATTCCCATGTTGATCTCGGCAATGACCTTTAATCTCTCTTCCTCTTCGTCACTCTCTCTATTTCTCTCACTCTCTCTACATATTCCTCACAAGTTGGAATGCAGGACAGATCCCACGTGGTGGCAATAGATCTGGCGAGGGCTGGGTCTTAAGATGGCCTGAGGAGTGATCCAACATGGGAGGTATACATGGCGGCGATAGCCACAAATGAGATCCAGTGTGGATGGGCTCCGCGATGGCGGCAGGGGCAGTGTCGTGCTTGACCGCTTGGCTATATTTTTGTTTTTATTTTTATAGATTATAGTAGAGGCGAGCATTGATGACCGTCTTCGTAGTTCTCCATCAACATGACCCAATACCAAAGGCAGGCGTGGAGGCCACCACCTCTGGAAACATGTTTTGTCCAGTCTGTGAAAAGCTTGAACATAGTACTATAGTAGTGTTTTATGTGTATATATCTATAGGCTTAGAATATAGGGGTATTTTTTTTATAATAACGACCGGATTGCTCATCATATGAATGTTGTTTGGAGCTAGTATGGATGACTGACAAATAAATGTGCAAACGTTTAATGAATTTACACTAGTATTATTAATTGTTTGAGTGGTGACTGACCGGTGATGATGACGTATACGCATCCATGAAATGAACAAGAAGCAAGGCACATTCACGTATGGGCCTTGCCATGTGAGCCCTGCACAAGCCCTGTCTCGTCTTGGCTAGCTGGGCACACACCCGTACGCAGGCAGATGTCAACAGATGGATCATTGACGCGCGCCCAGCAGGCAGCAGCACGCGTACTGTAGGTCTTTACCCTCTTCTCCTTTGCGGCTGCCGTCGCTGGGCCCGTTGGGTCTCGCCGTCGCCGTGCTTGCCCTTCACCGCCGTGGGGCCAGCTACCTCCACCGCCCGGCACGCGCGCACTGCTGGTACACGCGTACGCCTGGCAATTACATGTACGTACGCGCATGGATCGGATGGGGGAGGAAGAAAAACACCGGCGCGGCCGACGCATGAGCTCCGATCCGCACCGGCCGGCCGGTGAAACGGAGCAATCAGAGCTACAAGAGAGAAGATTTTCGTGGCTGGCTGGAAGATGGTCACGGTGTGGACGTGTGTGGTGGTGTCGTCTGTGTCACACACATACTCACACACACACACACACACACATAGTTTGACGAAGGGAGCTCATCTAGCTTTGGAGGAGTTAGTGAGATAGGTACCTCCCGGCCCGTGCAAGGCTGCAACTAGCTACTAGTGCGGCCTAGCTAGGAGCAGTGTATACCAGCTCGCAAGTTTTGAATGGGAGATAAGTAGTCATGGTGGAAGTAATGGATGAGATCCTAATTCATGTATATATACATGACATGGTGCATGACTTGGTGAAATTTTTACCTGGCCAGTGTGCTGGGCGGTTGGGCAAAGGTTCAGAGAGGAGACGATTTCTCCTTTTAGAGAATTAATTAAGGGGCGGGAGCATTGAACATATATACATACATGTATGTATCTTTATATATACCGGCCGGTTGACTCAACTGTTTTCAGAGACTGAACAGATTTCATTCTGCATACGTATATAGCATCTAAAAGAGCAGCTAGCATTATATTCTCTTGCATACCCCTGGTGATATAAAGTGCATGCTACTAGTGCTCGGAACCGAATAGCCTTTGTTTCCGAAGTGTAGCATTGCACACCCACATTGGATCCTGCATCAAAAAGATCTGCATACATCACACCTGCGCTTGCTCTCACCGTCTACCTTTATTTATAAAGATGGAGCAGCTAGAGATTGGATCATCATAAACTGATGGACGGATGGATAGATTGTTCCCCGTTGTGACTTGTGACAAGAAATAACCTGCTGCCTAGTAGATATAGGTAAGACGTCCACTAGTAGAGAACAGAACTTTGATCCTCGGTTAAAATAGGTTGTAGTCCCGGAATTTTTTTGCCTCCGGGACTAGAAATACCTTTAGTCCCGGTTGGTGGCTCCAACCGGGATTAAAGGTCCCTGCCCAACGGCTACTGCGCCAGACAGAGGTGGCAGGGACCTTTAGTCCCGGTTGGAGCCACCAACCGGGACTAAAGGTATACTTTTACTCCCGGTTGGTGGCTCCAACCGGGAGTAAAGGTCTACTCCCGGGCCGTGGCTGCGCCCGGGGTTGAAAAGTTACCTTTAGTCCCGGTTGGAGCCACCAACCGGGACTAAAGGTCCCCCCTTTATATCCCGGCCGTCTCCTTCCTCCCCGAGCCCGAGCTCAGCATATTTTGAAGCTCACTGCAGTAGTGTCCTTGCTTCCTCCCTCCCTCCATTGTTCCTCCATCCATTCTTCGATTCCTCCGTCGATTTCTTCGATTTCTCCGTCGATTCTTCAGTTGTAAAGGTTACCAATCTCATACTCTCATTTTCACCATTGTCTTATCTCATTTTGTTCACTATATATATATGGTTTTTTATTATGGTTTTTTTCATTTGTAAGCAATTTGAGCTCAAATTCACTTCAAGCTTGCATATTTACATGAAAGAAGTTAAAGTAGCTAGTTGAACTTGCGGACCGTGTTCATCTCGGCGATCATGTTCTCTGCCAAGCGGTAACGGACGTCAAGGAGGAGCTTTGATTCTACGAGGGAGAGCGGCAACGGTTGTGGAAGACCGTGTTCCCTTCCTCGTAGAATCGGAGCTCTTCCTTGACCAAGTACGGTGCCGTCCGGTGGAGAAATGCTCGCCGAGATGATCACGTAAGCAAGTTCAACTAGTACGGATGATTATTTATTCACATGTCCCGATATCGTCGCAGTAGTCTGTCAATCACCGTACTTTTTATTTTAACTTTTTATGAAATGAAAAACTTAGAAAATAGTTAGAAAATTATAGAAAATCCGTACTAGTTGAACTTACGGACCGTGTTCAGCTCGGCGAGCATGTTCTCTGTCGAGCGGTAACGGACATCAAGGAGGAGCTTTGATTCTACGAGGGAGAGCGACAACGGTCGTGGGAGACCGTGTTCCCTTCCTCGTAGAATCAGAGCTCTTCCTTGACCAAGTACGGTGCCGTCTGGTGGAGAAATGCTCGCCGAGATGATCACGTAAGCAAGTTCAACTAGTACGGATGATTATTTATTCACATGTCCCGATATCGTCGCAGTAGTCTATCAATCACCGTACTTTTATTTTAACTTTTTATAAAATGAAAAACTTAGAAAATAGTTAAAAAATTATAGAAAATCCGTACTAGTTGAACTAGCGGACCATGTTCATTTCAGCGAGCATGTTCTCTGCCGAACGATAACGAACATCAAGGAGGAGCTTTGATTCTATGAGGGAGAGCGACAACGGTCGTGGACGACCGTGTTCCCTTCCTCGTAGAATCGGAGCTCTTCCTTGACCAAGTACGGTGCCGTCCGGTGGAGAAATGCTCGCCGAGATGATCACGTAAGTAAGTTCAACTAGTACGGATGGTTATTTATTCACATGTCCTGATATCGTCGCAGTAGTCTGTCAATCACTGTACTTTTTATTTTAACTTTTTATGAAATGAAAAAATTAGAAAATAGTTAGAAAATTATAGAAAATCCGTACTAGTTGAACTAGCGGACCGTATTCATTTCGGCGAGCATGTTCTCTACCGAGCGGTAACGGACGTCAAGGAGGAGCTTTGATTCTACGAGGGAGAGCGGCAACGATCGTGGAAGACCGTGTTCCCTTCCTCGTAGAATTGGAGCTCTTCCGTGGCCAAGTACAGTGCCGTCCGGTGGAGAAATGCTTGCCGAGATGATCACATAAGCAAGGTCAACTAGTACGGATGGTTATTTATTCACACGTCCCGATATCATCGCAGTAGTCTGTCAATCACCGTACCCAAACGTAGTATATATATAAATATAAACGATAATCGATTGTTATGTGTGTACACTTCCATTTTTCTGTTAATTTGCGGAAATATCATGTGAATTACTTACCTGCCGCAGTAAAAGACGAGAACACAATGACCATTAAAAATATCATTGTTTAGAGATCTAGGTAATTTTATAGTTTCTTAATTTTATTTGTTTATAAAAGGAGAAATTTATAGTGTTTTAAAAAATGAGTATAGAGAGTAGATGGCAACTGCTTCCGGGTCCTCGGCCTCTCATGGGTTTCCAAAACGACTTAGGCCGGGCCTCCCTCTCATTCCATGCGACAAGTGTCGTGATGAGACGAAGATTGTGATGGAGTACCAAATGAAGAAGAAGGGTCCCAACAAGGATCGTATCTTCTACAAGTGTCCAGATCGCAATGTGAGTTATTTTATCGTATTTAATGATTATGGTTAGTTTATACCTATTTTCATGATGGTTGTGATTAAAGTTCTAATTTTTTATTTTAATTTCAGTGGGATGGCAGTGGATGATGTTCAGGCTTCTACTGGGAGGAAGAGTATGTTGAACTCGTGCAAAAATATCTTGCACAACAGGCAGATACGGCGGCTAATGAGGCAGTGATCCAGCCGAAGAAGCCCAAAGATGTTGCACAATCGGGGGATCTGTCTGTTTTAGTTGAGATTGGTCGTGAAATCCTTGTGCTCCTGAAATGTATTTTAGCTTTAGTTCTTTTAGTGGTAGTTGGGATTGTCTACATTGTAGCGATGCTTTCATAAATTTGTATCTTTTGTGGTGGCACGCATGTTGTATAAATAATTAATTATGATCTAGGTTTTAATATGGTATTTATGTCATGTAATGTAGATGAGCCGTCATTGGATGTATAATGCTGATCGCCGCTCCCAAGAGTTTATTGACGGCGTGCATTCTTTGTTACGTGTGGCCGAGGCAAACAAACGCGACGGTTTCATGTGCTACCCATGTGCCATATGTAAGAATACGGTGGAATATCCTTGCTCAAGGACTCTTCATTCACACTTGTTCAAGTCGGGTTTTATGCCAAACTATATTTGTTGGACAAAGCACGGAGAAACCGGTGTTGTAATGGAAGAAGATGAAGAAGAACAATGGGACGACAATGATATTATTCCCGATGGTGCGTGCTTCAATGATACTGCAATGGGAGAAGCTGAAGAAGAGGTAGCCGTAGAAGATGAGCCGGCTGATGATCTTTCTCAGGTCATTCGTGACGCACAAAGAGAATGTGAAAGTGAAAAGGAGAAGATCAAGTTCGAGCGGATGCTAGAAGATCACAAGAAATTGTTGTACCCAACTTGTGATGCAGGGCAGAAAAAGTTGGGAACCACACTAGAATTGCTGCAATGGAAGGCAAAGAATGGTGTATCTGATAAGGGATTTGGAGAGTTACTAAAAATCCAAAAGAAGATGCTTCCGAAGGACAATGAATTGCCCGCCACTACCTACGAAGCAAAACAAGTTGTCTATCCTATGGGGCTAGAAATAGAGAAGATACATGCATGTCCTAATGACTGCATCCTGTACCGTGGCAAAGAGTACGAGAAATTGGATGCATGCCCGGTATGCCATGCGTCGCGGTATAAGATCAGGAAAGATGACCTTGGTGATGTTGAGGGTGAACGTCCGCGGAAGAAAATCCCTGCCAAGGTTATGTGGTATGCTCCTATAATACCACGCTTGAAACGTCTGTTCAGAAACAAAGAACATGCAAAATTGTTGCGATGGCACAAGGAAGACCGTAAGGTAGACAATATGTTGAGACACCCTGCTGATGGGTCCCAGTGGAGAGCAATCGACAGAGAATTCCTAAAGTTTGCAAATAACGCAAGAAACTTAAGGTTTGCTTTAAGTACAGATGGTATCAATCCTTTTGGAGAGCAGAACAGTAGTCATAGCACTTGGCCTGTTACTCTAAGTATCTACAACATTCCTCCTTGGTTATGCACGAAGTGGAAGTTCATTATGATGCATGTGCTCATCCAAGGCCCGAAGCAACCTGGCAATGACATCGATGTGTACTTGAGACCACTTATTGACAAACTTCTCATTTTGTGGAATAAAGAAGGTGTACGTGTGTGGGATGAGTACAAACAGGAATACTTTGATCTACGAGCATTGTTGTTCGTAACAATCAATGATTGGCCTGCTCTAAGTAATCTTTCAAGACAGTCAAACAAGGGATATAATGCATGCACACACTGCTTCAGTGATATTAGAGGTGTATTCTTGAAAAAATGTTGAAAGGTCGTGTACCTTGGCCATCATCGATTTCTTCCTACAAATCACCCCGTAAGAAAGAAAGGCAAGCATTTTAAAGGGAAGGTAGACCACCTAACCAAGCCTCGCAACCGAACCAGTGAGGATGTACTCGATATGGTCAATGATGTGAAAGTCGTCTTTGGAAAAGGACATGGAAGCCAACCTGTTCCGAACGACGCTAACGGTCACGCACCCATGTGGAAGAAGAAGTCCATATTTTGGGACCTACCCTATTAGCAAGTCCTAGAGGTCCATAGCTCGATCGACGTGATGCACCTAATGAAGAATCTTTGTGTGAACCTGCTAGGCTTTATGGGTGTGTATGGAAAGCCTAAGGACACATTTAAAGCACGACAGGACCTGCGTTGTTTGAGAGAAAGAGACAACCTGCATCTAGAGAAGACAGATGATGGACGCCATTACTTATGTCCTGCTAGCTACACTCTAAGCAAAGAGGAGAAGGAAATCATGTTTGAATGCTTAAACAACATCAAGGTACCATCTGGATTCTCCTCGAATATAAAGGGTATTATAAATGTGCCAGAGAAGAAATTCTGTAACTTAAAGTCCCATGACTATCACATTCTCATGACGCAATTACTTCCAGTTGCATTAAGAGGAATTCTACATCCAAATGTACGTCTAGCCACCGTGAAGCTATGTGCATTCCTCAATGCAATTTCTCAGAAGGCAATTGATCCAACTGATCTAGCTAAACTACAGAATGATGTGGTTCAATGTCTCGTCAGCTTTGAGTTGGTGTTCCCTCCTTTCTTCTTTGATATTATGACACACCTCCTAGTTCACCTAGTCAAGGAGATTTTCACTCTCGGTCCTGTGTTCCTACACAACATGTTCCCCTTAGAGAGATTCATGGGAGTCCTGAAGAAATATGTTCACAACCGTGCTTGCCCAGAAGGAAGTATCGCCAAGGGCTATGGAACAGAAGAGGTTATTGAGTTCTGTGTTGACTTTATTCCTGACCTTGACTCGATTGGTGTTCCTGAATCGAGACATGAGGGGAGACTAAGTGGAAAGGGGACACTAGGGAGGAAAACATATATTGGTATGGATGATGATTATTTCAATAAAGCGCACTACATAGTTCTACAGAACTCCTCTTTGGTAGATCCGTATATTGAGACACACAAGGATCTCTTACGATCCGAGTTTCCAGGGAAGACTAAAGCTTGGATTACGCGTAAGCACATGGAAACTTTCGACGGTTGGTTGCGAAAAAATGTCAAGGTGATGAGAGCATCCATGAGCAACTGTATTTATTGGCTATGCAACCATCATGGCATATAGTCACATACAAAGGGTACGAGATAAATGGGAACATATTCTACATAGTAGCCCAAGATAAAAGGAGTACCAACCAAAACAGTGGTGTCCGCATAGATGCCACAGACCCGAATGGGAATAAGCAGACATATTATGGACACATAGATGAAATATGGGAACTAGAATATGCACCTACTTTGAAGATCCCATTGTTCAAGTGCCAATGGGTCAAGGTGACCGGAGGCGGGGTAATAGTAGACAACGAGTATGGAATGACAACAGTAGACCTTAGTAATATTGGGTACAAAGACGAACCATTCGTCCTTGCCAAGGATGTGAATCAGGTGTTCTATGTCAATGATATGTCTACCAAACCAAAAAGAGGGAAAAACGATAATGACTCAACCAAAGAGCCAAAGCGCCACATAGTTCTTTTAGGGAAAAGAGTCATCGTGGGAATTGAGGACAAGTCGGACATGTCAGAAGATTATGAAAAGGATGACCGAATTCCGCCATTCAAAGTGAACAAAGACCCTAGCATCTTGGTAAATGATGAGGACACTCCATGGTTACGACGCGATCATAACCAAGGGACATACGTAAAGAAGAAGTTCACTGCTATGCCCACTTGATGATATAGTGATTTAATGTAGTGTGTGTTTGAGATAATATGTAATAATTGTGAATTCAGATGTTTATTATGTCATGTTTCAAATTAAATCAATGTTTGATTTGGTGGGATTTCTCTCTCAAAAAGGTAAATTAGGATATTGAGTGATGAAAAATTAAAATATTAACGTTAAAATGATGTGAAAACAAATTTCCTGTCCAAAACCAATAGTTTTAATAATTTTAATTAAACACTACATTTTTGCATTAACGAAATAATAAATATTAGTTACATTATGTTTTATAATTGTAACAAAAAATAAAAAAAGTTAGGTTATAGATTTTTCCTATGTGCAATAAAGAAAAAGAAAATCCAAATTTTTAATAAAATAATTTTATGCCTTTTATTTAATTTACTATGTATTTAACAAAAACTATTGCATTTCTATTGTATTTAACAAGACTATTGCTTAAAACAGGCGGGAAACGAAACTGAAGGCCACCTTTACTCTCGGGTGGGAAGCCCACCCGGGAGTAAAGGTGGGCTGTAGTTTCGTGGCCCGCCAAAAAAAGCCCTTTACTCCCGATGCGTGTTACCAACCGGGAGTAAGGTACCTTTACTCCCGATTGGTAACACGCACCAGGAGTAAAGGTACCTTTACTCCCGGTTGATAATACGCACTGGGAGTAAAGGACCTTTACTCCCGGCGGGGGGATAGCACCGGGAGTAAAGGGGTGTGGCCTATATATACCAGTGCCATCTTCTTCCTTGCGTTCTTCACCGATTCCTCTCCCCCTGCGCCCACGCCACCCGGCCCGCCACACCGAGGACGCCGCCGCCACCCCGCCCGACGCCGGTCGTCGCCACCGCCTCGCGCGCATCCACGGTCCCCACGCCACCCCGCGTGCCGACGACCTCGCGGCGCCTGCTGCTGCCCGTCCCGGCCCAACGCGCGCGCCAGCCGCTGCTTGGTTTGGTAAGTTTTGGTAAGTTTGTTCGTGATGCGATCTTGATCTGAACAACGCGGATGTGTACTGTGTTGTTGCGGATGTGTACTGTGTTGTTCAAATGTTAAGTTCGTCGTCCGCGAGTGTGCACAAGCGGCTGTTGTCGGCCACCAGGCCATTCCTTAACGATGACGACAAGCGTAGTCTTTGTCATTAGCGCGCGTAACTGACATGTGTCATCCAGCGACACCAACGAAAACGGCAAATTAAGCGTACGACGATACAGTGGCTAGTCACCATTTATCTTTAAAAATAGTTACAGATATTACGATTGATGTTTCAAGTTACCACCATAAATCGATTTATAAAGACGGTTGGTATATCACCCTGAAATCGATTTGTAGACATAGTTGGTAATAATGTGACCAGTCTCAAAAAGAAATACAGCGCAATGAAGTTCATAACCCTTTCAAGTTAGATTAAGAACTTTCTATTGAAGTTGTTGAGCTAGAAGACATGTACAACCTTTACTTGATGATATTTTCAATTAAAATAGTATATGGCCCCAAAATTATGCTTTAAATTTTTTAGTTTTTCAAATTCAATTTTAAAATGTACAATCTTGCTGTGATACCGAATAGATCTGAAACGTAGAAATTTGTTCTCCTAAACTAAAAACATTTGTCTTTTGAAAGTAGAACATTGTTTCATGAATCTAGAACATTGCCTTTGCTCAATACACGAATTTTTTCTATCTTCATAGATCAATGTTTGTTAATGAAATTTTATCCAAATATATTCATGTAGGGTCTTTTTTTTGAAGGATTTGTTGTAGGATATATAATGGTCAAATAGGAACTCAATTTGGATACCCAGTTTGTAAACTAAGCGTTTTTTAGTTTATAAAAAATATCACATGTGATGATGTAAGCAGTTTTGGTTGGACTTGCATGCATGGCTAAAGACAATTTGGGCCACAAGAAAGAAAAGTCCAAAAAGAAGATAAATTCTTATCATTTTGGAAATAGTAATGGTTATATTAGCAATAAGACACATATACTTACATTTCATAATGACTTATACTTACATTATTAGCATAGAATTTTCTCATATGATGAATGACTACATGGTTCACATGGTACATAGGATCACAACATCACGCACCGACACCGCCCTAGCCCGCCTCACGTCATCGTCATCAGCACGCCGGCCCGCCTCACGTCATCGTCATCAGCACGCCGGCCCGCCTCACGTCGTCGTCGTCAGCACACCGGCCACCGCGTCGACATGTATATATACGTCATTTGTATTCATATGCATGTATATATACATCGCGGAGCACCGCCGCCCTCGTTCGCCCATGCATTTCTATGTATACGGCGGAGCACCGCCGCCCTCATTCACCCATGTGTACAGACATATATACGACAGAGTGGAGCACCACCACTCTTGTCACACCGCCCTCTCTCGCGGCCTAGTCGATCAACATTCGTATTATCGTTATCGTTAACGCTAAACAATCACACTAGGGCGAACCGCGCTGTTGATGTCACCGACGTGGTTCGCCCTAGTCATCGACGCAATTCGCCCTCGACCGTTTATGTATAGCCCTAATTCACCCTAGTACCGACGCAGTTTGCCCTAGTGTGGCGAATTGCGTCTGTGATCGAGGGGCAAGATTTAATAATGCATATTGTTCATAGATTTTATGCATGTAAGCAAAGATTTGACGTACTATATATTGGTTTTGTTTTTTGAAGCTAGATGGCCGACCCGAGAAACATGGATGAGGAGGAGTTGATGATGAATTTGATCAACACTGGCACTCAAGTTGCCGGCGATGATGGTGCTAAAAATAACGTGCAAGAGGATGCAGATGACGAGAGTCAGTACTTAGCTCTTAAACAAAATGAGCAACAACATATTGGCCAAGTATATATTTTTTATTATTAGCTATATATATTATCATATGTCTTATGTGTGCTCATGACATTAAAAATAATGTTTATGTTTTGTAGCCCTCTGGATTGACATCAACAACTACAACAAAGAGTAAAAATGTTCGAGGTCCCAAAAAAGCCATTGGAGGGCCGCTTCATCATCTCGGAGTTCAATGTGGATACAGGAGAACCGGGGGGGCCGACTAAAATGAAATTTGTGCACCACTGTGGTTACCTTGTATGGGACCGGCTCCCGATTAGTACCCGTGAATGGAAGAAGAAGACCAATGCTCCTCATATCAGTTTTGTCTCCGATCGTGACAAGACGTTAATTTGGAAAGATGTCTTGGTACATTTCACACTCCAAACAGATGGTTATGATGATATAATTGATGGTGATGAATTGATAGGGATTGGGCAATGAAGAAGATGGCCACCCAGTTTCAGACTTGGAAGAAACACCTATACACGACGTATGTCAAGAAGAACATAGTACCAGATTTTACTGTCCCAGGCCCGATCTCAAAGCAGAGGCCCTATTGGGATGAGTTTGTATAGTACAAGACTTCGGAAGAGGGTGTGAGTCGGGTGATAAAGAACCAACGTAATGCCCAACAGAAGACATACCACCATAACTTGGGATCAGGTGGCTACCCGACTGCCATTAAGAAGTGGAACAAAATGGAAGCAGACCTTCTTGCCAAGGGTATCAGACCAGAATCACTCGAGTGGGGAGAACATGCAAAGAATTAGTTTTTCGCTCATGGGGGAACACTAGACCAGGAGACAGGGAAGTGCGTTTATGGCGCAAGACTGCAAGAAGCAGCAGAAAGATTGTTTTATGCTCAGAGAGCTACTGCTAGTGGTTCGTTCAGGCCCAACAGAGAGAAGGATGAGCTGACATACGCCATCAGGACTATTGAAATGGTGGCCGAACTAGAGGCAAAGGAAATGTCTCGTGGGAGCATGGATTCCCTCAGGACAGACCTTCCTACAGAAGCCACCAGAGAAAGAAGGAAGAAGAGGCATAGCGGCTCCAGAGGTTGGAGGAAGCGGTGCGTGAAGCACAGGAGCGGGAAAAAAACCTTGAAGCGAGAATGCAGGAGAAAATTAGAAGGCAAGTGCAAATAGCAATGAGTGCAAGCAAGCAGGCATCAGAGCCAGGAATCAACATTAGCCAATCTATTTAGTTGAAAAGCAGCTGTGCTTCCACGGAGATACCAAATCAAGGGGACACAGGACTGCGCTTCCGTATGGATGACGTCACTGAACCTTGTACAACATGTGAGCTACACATTCCAAAGGGGAATTCCACAATCAAGGTGGCTATCGGTCTTGTTAATCCTATCAACCGAACCAAGACACCAAGGATTCATGGGAATATAATCCAAGA
The DNA here is from genome assembly GCF_019320115.1 of Miscanthus floridulus. Classification (NCBI taxonomy): domain Eukaryota; kingdom Viridiplantae; phylum Streptophyta; class Magnoliopsida; order Poales; family Poaceae; genus Miscanthus; species Miscanthus floridulus. The sequence goes on from NC_089596.1 coordinate 37,052,212, forward strand.
AGGATATGCTACCATCTCGGTAGATAAAGCTGAAAAAGGTTTTAGTGATTTGCCTCTTGACATTCCTGGAGGTGATGGCGAGAAGACTCTAGGAGAAGCGGAGAAGACATTCATTCTATGGCGCAAGCGCTACATCATCATTCCAGGGATGTCAGCTCCACCTCCTCCTGAACTACCTCACCATAGGTACGTAAACACTACATCATTAATTTGTATTGGCTTAAATAATTAACAATCTGCTCATAATAATATGTCATTCCTTTTTTGTAGCAGATCCTCCCCCCAACCTAAATCCAATTGTTCAATCGCCAGATCATCATAGTGCTCTGTACGATGACATTGTGTTGGAAGGCGAGGCTGCATCCACACCATCTCCAAGGAGGTCTCCAACGCCACAGCCGCCACCTCCAAGGAGGTCTCCAACGCCCCCACCGCCCCCACTACCAAGAAGAATAGCAGAGGCCAGCCCTCAAATGAAGAACCAGTCCCCGCCTGCTTAAAGAAAGCCACCATGAAACCAAGGGCATTCCCAAAATAATATTCTGAAGATAAGGAAGAAGGAACTGATGCATATAAAAAAGATATGTCTAGATTCTATGACAAACTTAAAAAGAATCAAGAAGCAAGGAGAAACCCGAAGAAACTGTACTTCTTCATAGCTCCAGATATTCTAAGAAAAAGGGTGACTTCTTACCAGCAACAACAGCGGGAATCTCATAAGCCATCCAAATCAACGTTATCGGACTATGACCGCACTCTCACCAAGTCAATTGAGGTGGCATAGAAAAAGAAGCGGGCAGGGAAAGGAGTTGCCCAACTCGGACAACAAGCGCACCAATCAGTCCCCCCGCTAGATGTTGGTAATGAATATGGTTCGAATTTAGGATTAATGCATCAGGCAAACATACCTCCGGAAGTCGATTTGGATCACCTTGGTGAAATTTATTAATGAGACTAGTCTCGACCTTTACCAGATGTTTGGTGATGGAAAATTGAGAGTGCGGCGAAGGTTGATTTTGAAGAAAAAATTTGTACTAGGCCAGAGTCTATACAACCCTCAAGCCTTATCTGATCTAGGGACGCAAATGTACCTGCTAAACAAGTGGTACATGCAGGCGTCTACCGGTGGAGACTTCTGCGTGTGGTCAGAATTAGAGACGAACATTGGTTCCGTGGTGATGATGTTATGTATGTTGATTGCTAATTTCATCAACTATGCCACCTGACCTCTCCGGACAAAGTTATCATTAGCTGCTAT